>NW_015114165.1:144144-159089 GCF_001443285.1 Poecilia latipinna | reverse complement strand
CGACATTTGTGCAAATGTATGTCTTTTTATTACTCGCCTTATCAATCACAGACTTTAACTTGACATCGAGTAAAGCTGAGGCAGCATGTTTTTGTTCACTTTGAGAAATCAGAAAAAATGTGGGGATTTGTTGATTCTGTGTGACTTCTACAGATTTGTGAAAACTGGAGGGACTTATTGATGTAATGTGGAGGGCCACATAAAAAGCCACGGCGGGCCAAATTTGGCCCCCGGGCCTCGAGTTTGACACGTGGATTAAAGAATAAAGCTGAAGAGCAACAACACCACGTTAACTAACGTTAAGCAAACAAAAGGTGAGAATTATTAACGATAAACAGAGAAAAAGTGAGCAGCAAAATGTGGGAAAATGTAGAAATATTAATACTAAAGATGAAAGGGGAAAATAATATATTTAGGAAGTGAAACAAAATCCAAACAGTTAAATATAACCTGTGGATGTAATTTACCTGCTGTTCAGCGAGCCTCTTCTGGATCTCGTTCTCATGACAGACGCTGTAGGTGATTGGCCGGGAAAGCTCGGCCTCGATACGAGAAAGCCAGGAGCGAAGGTTGCTCATGTTCTTATCCAGCTGCTGCAGCGTCACCAGAGTCTCCTTCAGCTTCCTCACCCTTAAAAAGATGTTAGGAAGAGACAAACACCCAGTCAGTAACTTTAATGTTCAACAAACCTTTTACCATCATTTGACTGAGTTACCAAAACTCAATTAACTTATTAAGGTATGAGAGGGAGAAAGAGACGCAGCTGTTCAGAGAGCATTTGATTCTTTGATGCTTTTTCTGGAAATGAAAATATTCTGAAATATTTTTAAGAAAGTAGTAGGCCAGAAAAAAAGAAACAAAAGTAATAAAATTAATAAAATCAAACAGAAACAAGAGAAAAATACTGAAAAAGGAAAAAAGGCAAGAAAGTAAAGATCAAAGAATAAATGAGCTAACAATAGAAACTCAAGTAAAGACAAATGGGAAAAGAAAAAGAAAGAAAGAGATGAAGAGGAAGAAAATAAAAGAAAATCAAATAAGAAAAACAAAGCAAGAAAGAAAGAAAGGAAGATGAAAGAAAGAAGGAAAGAAAGAAACAAAGGAAGACAAAAGAAAGATAGAAAGAAAGGAGGAAAAAATAAAAGAAATGAAGAAAGAAAGAAAGAGAGCATTAAAAAAGGCTAACAGAAGGTGAAGGAAAACACAGTAGGAAAAGAAAAAAAACTGAATAACAGAAAAAGAAAAACTAAACTAGAAAAAAAGAATAAAAAAATAAAATAATTCGAAATGAAAGGAAAATAAAAAAATAACATACTGGTGAAAAAGAGAGAAAGCTTTTTGCAAAGAGAAACTTCTCTGGTATCTTTCACTTCAACACGCAACGCGCCACACTAGCCGTTGTCATGGTAACGGGCAGGACAATAAAAGCTCTCTGGAGGCTTAAAAGGCTGAAGTGTGCCCAGTTTTTGGAGTTTGAGTTAATTCCCCCCATTTGATCGTTTTCTCCTGCGGACGTCCAGCCGGGCGGAGAGGCGCTTTCTGCAGAACGTCGGACAGAAGAACAAACCACAGAGTCCCAACTTCCTATGCGAGTAATGTGAGCTTCAGATCTAAAAACACGAAGACATCACAGTCCTAATGTGTTTTCACGAAGACACTAAGACTCCTGTAAAGCCCAACATTGAGGAGCTTTGTCTAGTTTTTTCCTATGGCCAAAATGGATCATAATAAAGTAAAATTTATGTAGTGGTAAAAGAAAGACAGAGAGTTTGATTCAGCATTTAAATAGAAACTGGGATTTTCCAAACTAATCCAAATCAAGAAAACAATTTAAGGAGATTAAAAAATGCCAGGGTTTTCCAGACATTCCTGACCAGCAGATCAAAAATGTTGACATTTTCCACTGGCTTTGGTGTGAGAGTTCAAAACAAAGTCAGAGTTGCAGAGTTTTAGTAAAGATTAATTAAAGTAAATAATAAGGACCTAAAATGAAGACATGCTAAGGGCTTTTAACCACTTCTAAGCATTTTAACAGCTTCAATAAAAAAAATGGTTAAAATTAAATTCTTACCCTTGTAGTGCTACTTAATTGAGTAACTCTTATTCTACTGCTGGGTTTCAGGTGACGTAGCACCGACGTCACGTAGCGCAGATGGAGGTCAGGAAGTAAATGCAGCCCGTCTACTTCTGTTGATCCACCATCAAAGAGTCTGAGGCCTGTACGGTTGGTACAACCGTTATAATTTTCGTGGTCACAAGGGAGTTAATTTTTAAAAACTTACTGAGAAATTATGAGAAAAGTGTGTCAACAATCTGCAGCTAAAAACAGGAGGTGCAGAAACCAACAATGCCAGAGTTTCCGCTTTCTAAGAGGTAACGATCGCATCGTTTAAATTAAAATGATATTTTATTGGACAGTTACTGAGAAAGACAAGCAGCCGTCACATGTAAAGTAAGATGTATTATTTTTGGTCAAACCAAGTTTTAATGGGGTTTCTGCAGAACCGAATGGTTGACCTACATTGTAGAAATGCAGAACGACTCAACATTAACATACAACTCCAGCATGAATTTGGATAAATAAATTTGCAAGTTGATCCAAACACTTAGAAATAACATGGGTTAGCTTGTTGTTGTTAGCAGTAGCATTGTTATCATAGACTAATTACTTAAAATAGCTCAACTCGTTACTCACCCGGCAGAAACAAGTCGACAGCCATTTAATGCTTCTTTTGATCCTAAATTTGACCCAACCTGAAACTAAATGACCGCATTCTCCAGGCTTTTTAAAACTTTCTTCTGGCTCGTCGTGTAATCTGAGGTCTGCAGCTCCAGACAGTTAGTAATGTCGATCGCCTCAACATTGTAAGAGAAGTCATTTTTTACTGAGACAAAGTGGATGCCTCATCAGGTCCAGCCCATTTAGGGCATTAGCTACTCGCTGTGATCCATTTCGCTCCGTTTTGAACCGGAGAAATCCACTTCCTGACCCCCACCTGAATTTTGCGCTTCATCCGGGCCACGTGTCTGAAACCCAGCGATTAAGTGGTTGTTTTATGATGTATGGGACTAATGACTATTAACAGGAAGGATCGGGGGGGTGCAGTGATGCATCTAATCCCCAACACAGTCGGTGTAAGTTATTGGAGTACTGCTGCAGATGCAACCATCCTGCTCAACTAACAAGCCTCTTTCTCCCTCCACCTCCCTCTCCACCTCTGACAGCCTAACAAAGGCCGGCAGCTTCATGCGGAGACCAGACAAAGACAGAAAAAGCCGGGCAGGGGCTCGTTCAGGAAGAGGACATGAACAGAATGGATGGAGAAAATGAAGCAGAAAAGAGCCGAGGATGAGGATATATGGCTTGAGAGCTGAGATAACAAAGTGCAGCTGACCATAGGAGGGCCCGAAGTTACAAAGAGATAAAACTCCGGCTGACATTTATTCCTCTCACTGTATTTATGGAGCTGTTCAGCGAAAATCTGCTTTGTTCAATTTATATCGCTTGCACCGAAATTAACTACAGCCAGCAAAATTAAAAAGAGTCGTGGAAACAAATCTTGTTTCTTTCTTCTCCCTCAAGAGGATGTTTGCCAACTTTAGCTGCAAATTTACCACCCGGTCCCTCAGTACTTCAGAGTTATTACCATAATAAACCATGCTGATGTGACTGTAAGGACTTCTTTTTCAGCATTAAAACATACAGAGCAATGAAAACACGCTGGTCTGTTCTTGATTTTTTTATATGCACTTTAAAAAGCAGCTTTTAAATTATGATTTTACTCATTAACCAACCTGAAAAAGCTGCTGCCCACCATTTAATTATGAGGCAATTCTTGTTTAACTGCATATCTTGGTTTGATTGAAAGCTGAGCTCAGTTTTATCTAAAGTTGATTGATCTTAACAATTCATTTATAAGCCGCCATTTTCTTAAAAACCGAAGTTTTCTCTTGTACCAACTGTCTTTCCATAACATGAAGGGCTAAACTTTTCACTAAGTGCTTAATTTAAGAAAACATTAGCAGTAGCTGTATGACTGTAAACGCCGTCCTATCTGAGCTCTTCACAGGAAGCACGCAAAAGTAATAAAGCGAAATAACATGGAGACCTTCAGGAACACGGCCATATTTTTCTAAAACAACAACTTTGAACCTCAACAGTCAAATCAATGCAGTTTTTATCTTTTTACTGCCAAATTATATCAATCAGTCCCTCCAGTTTGAGAATTATTGTGGAAATTTACACAAAATCAACAAATCCCTGTAGCTTTTTGTGCCAATACATAATTGGAAGTTTATTTCTGATTTTTCTCAAAAATTGTCAAAAACTTTCTTACTTGTACTAAACAGCTGCCTCAGCTTTAACTGATCTCAGATTATAGTCCATGATCTATACAGAGAGTAATAAAAAGTCTCATTTACCGCAAATATTTCTAAATAAGAACCACAAACACTGACTTTTATTGGAAAAAACACAAAAAGAATCACGAAATCCTTGAGGAACTGAAAATATGTTCAGGAATGTTTAATTTTAACGATTCATTGATATTTTAACAGTTTGTGAACAAGTTTTATCAATACATTCGGCCCTGTAAGAGCATTCATGATCTGGATTTGGCCCAAAACGAAGATGAGTTTGACACCGCTGGGTGACAGGAAGTGGGCCCGGTCAGAGCGCACCGGGGGACATCTGGTCCTGTCTGAGCCCTCCGACGGCCCAAACTACCCCCTGCTTCTGGCAGAGGGGGAAGCTGGGGTTTGTATCTCCTGCTCGTCCACAGGATTGCCCATCTGTTTGACGGGGGGTAGCAACAGTTTAACAACACAGGAGCTTAACCTCCACAGTCCATAGATGAGAGGCTATGTTTTCCCGACAGCTGCTAGGCACGGCTTACAGCAGCAGGTGGATGGAAACCCTTAGAAGCTATTGTTTACTTCCAAGAATGTAGTCAAAGCTTCACAGAACTTAATTATGCTTTTTGCAGCAGTGTGGCTTTGCCCTGAAAGGTGTTTGTTCTGACAAGATAATGATGTAAATTTTGAGAGCGGTACTTGAGAATCTGATTCATGTCGCCACACAAACACAATTTGACTTGCAACCCTGCCAACACCTTACTATTTATCTCTGCAAAGTGCTCACAGAACGGCATGAAGAGTGTTTTGGGAAGTGCTTGGTTAATATAAACACCTAAACTCCCGCTGAGCAGACGCTGCGACAGCTCTCACCTGGCTTCGATGTGCTGAAAGAGGTTGTTCCATCGCTGATTGACTTCCTGTAGCGAGCCGCGCACCTGGGTCTGCTTGGCCTGGTCACTGGCCAACAGCAGCTGCTCTCCCAGCTGCTTCAGGTGGCTCTTGTTCTCACTGAACAGGTTGATTTCCTCCATGCAGTCCTGTGGACACATGACCACACAGCTACATGAACACCATGATGATGCAGGCAGGTTTAAATAGATAGAGACCGTATTTTTCGGACTATAAGCCGCTACTTTCCCCATGCTTTGAACCATACGGCCCAGTGCGGTTTTTTTCTGTTGATTTTAAATCCACCACCAGGGGGCTCTTTAGCAGGAAGTGAATCATTGGAAGTCAAAATTGGACATCAAAGAAGAAAGTGCTAATTTTCATTTAGAACAAGCACATGCTAGCAGCAGGCACAACGAAGAAATGTTTTCAAACTCATAAAAATGTTATTAGTAAAATAATCTGCCAGTGGAATTAGAACTGGGTTGCTAGGCAACAGGCTGGGCCTGGCTGGCGTTGCTAGGTAACGTCGCCAGTGGAACTTTTACATCATTATTAAGGAATTATTTACTTAAAACAAGCTCCTATATTTTCCTACCAAGTCACTTAATTTTGTTTTATTTCAAGTTTTCTAAGATGTTTGTACTAGAAATCAGACCAAAAAGACTTGGAAGGATTTTGTGTTTTTGCAGTGCTTTTCTTCAGCTGCAACAGGGAAACTTATCAGACTTGCAACAAAACGATATTATTATAAACAGTATTTACAT
This sequence comes from Poecilia latipinna, assembly GCF_001443285.1. NCBI lineage: Eukaryota > Metazoa > Chordata > Actinopteri > Cyprinodontiformes > Poeciliidae > Poecilia > Poecilia latipinna. The sequence goes on along the minus strand of NW_015114165.1, from coordinate 153,078 downwards.
TTAGAACTTATTCCGTTTACATTTTTACAAAAGCGGGTCAACTTTTCAGGATCACCTCAGGAAATTTCACATTGCAAACAGACAAAAAAATTAACTTTTAAGGAATAAAAGTTGTTAAATTAAAGTTCATTTAATCTGCTTAATATATTCTACAATTTACCTACCACTTGGCTTCATGTGTTTTTAATGAAGACACTGTAATCAAATTCAAGGTTTCTGTATCATATCTGAGGTTCTTTTGATGAAAAAAGTGCAAACAACGACGGTATAAAATCGCCATGACTTCATACCTTTTTTAGTTTCTCCACCATTTCCTCGATGCTCAGCTCCGCGCTGTGGCACACCTTGTTCTCCATCTGAGTCAGCCAATCACAGAACTCTTTGTTTTTATCATTGAAAATGGTCCAGGCATTCAGGCGGTCGGCTATTTCCTGTCTGCGTAACGACACCTGGCGGAAATACGATAACGACATTTAGTGTTTGGTGAGCAGTTTGTTAAATGCCAGCTTTAAATAAGAAATTAGTTTCTTACAAAGAAAGTCAATAATCTTTTTATTTTTCTACACTGGACAACTTATACTGTCAACAGTGAATTCCAAATATGCATATTTTCCCATCTTTTTTTGTTTGTATTTTAAAGCTCATAAACACCTAAAAACACTCACAGGAAATTATTTTCCAAATTTAAAAACTGGATTCAACTCATTAAAGACAACTGGATGAGTTTTAGAGTGCACCAATCAGGATTAACAATCTTAAAGCTCTGGAAAGTAAGACACCACTTAAAATGATCAGTTTTTCTGATTTTACTCTTTGTAGGTTTATGTTTGAGTAAAATTAACATGGTTCTTTTATTCTCTGAACTACTGACAACATGTCTCTGAAATTACAAGCAAAAACTTATTTTGTATTTATTTGCAGAAAATGAGCAATGATCAAAATAAGGAAAAAGAAGCAGAGCTTTCAGACCTCAAATAATGCAAAGAAAGCAAGTTTATAATAATTTAGAACAACACTAATGTTTTAACTCTGTAATAGTTTAGAAATCAACATTTAGTGGAATAACCAGGAGGTTTTCAATGGGGTTCAGTGTATATTCTCCTTAAAAGAGGAAAACCACATATTTAGATCATAAAATACGGTATTTTACATTTATTTCCCCCAAACCAGTACAGAGGTGTCTGTACTAGTTACAGGCACCATGACGTTATGGTGAAAGGAGCGGTGCCAAAGACCTCGATGAGTCTGAGTCTGCAGCGGGACACTTTGTTGTGATACATTGGTATGCATTCAGGAAACAAAGTGACCCAAATATAATGCACGGACAAAGCATTAGAAATCCAAGCATTGAGCTGTGAAAAAATAACCCAGAATCAGAACATTAAATGTGCTCACATGTACTCAGTGATTTTTACTCTGATTTAGTAATCAACTGAATTGACAGAAGCCCTCATGAGAGTGGAGCTATTCGCTCAAATTAACAAGGTCCATTTTCCTAATGACAGCTTAATACCAGCAGAACAGCCCATTACAAACCCGCGCAGGGGGCAGATGATCTTTTAGATGTTTCAGGGCTTATGATTAGAGCTGCTCTATTTGACTGGTCATCAACATTTTTGCTATTAAGAAGAGCCCTGCTTTGGTATTAATGCACAGAGGCAGATGGTCCTGCTGCAGTGTGAAGAATCGGGGATGCATTGAGCGCTGTGGTCACCCTGTGAGGACCGAGTGTCGCCTTGGGAACAATAGAGCAAGTCCCTGCTCCTCCCTTAGGCCGGCCAGGCCATCTGCTCGCCAAACCCCCACCTACAAAACCTGCAACCTGTTAACCACAGACTCGTGACTGCATGTCATGAAGAAATTCGATAAGTTGTTTGTTTTTAATATGCTGGTGACTTAATAAGTAGCACGACTTCACAAACCCTACAGTTTGGAGCTAAAAAAAGATTGAAATATTTGAACCCATCAGCCAACAATTAGCACTACTTCAACATATTTTTACTCAAGTAAAAGTGAAAAGTAAGCGTTAGAGGTGTCTGGCTCATTTTTGTTATGGGGCAAATTAAGATCATAAAAGCTCTTAAAGGGCCGGTTGTGCCAGAATGTATTGATAAAACCTGATCAATGATCAATCAATTCTTAAAATTAAATATTATTGAACATCTTTTCAGTCCCTCCAGGATTTTGTGATTCTTTTTTTTGCAATAAAATCACAGTGTTTGTGGTTCTAATCTGGAAACATTTGAGCTTATTTATGGCGGTAAATGTGACTTTTTATAACTCGCTGTATAGATCATGAACTTAAAGGGCCATAACAATTAAAGCTGAGGCAGCTGTTTAGTGCAAGGAATAAAGTTTTTGACAATTTTTGAGAAAAATCTGCAATAAACTCCAATAAATTCCATAAAAATTCTCAATAAACTGGAGGGACTGATTGATATAATTTGGCAGTAAACAGATAAAAACTCCATTGATTCGATCAATAACATAATATTATTAAGCTCATTCAGTGTTTAGTCTTGAATCTAAAGGGCCACATAAAAAGTTATGGCGGGCCGGATTTGGCACACAGGCCTCGAGTTTGACACCTGTGTTCAAGAATAAAAAAAGCATTTAAAAAAGAGCTACTAACGTACTGAATAACTGACCAGATTCAATCATTTAATATTTAAAAATTACATAATCAGATAGACCAAAATATAAAAATAAGTGGAAATTGTTGATATTTTAAGGACTAAATGAAAATAATTTACATAAAAAACAGACTATAAAACATTTTACCAATCAACCAATACAATAATGGTGCAATAATGCAAGTCTGCCGTCTAATGATGAGTTTCATCAACTTTAATTTATAAATTTAAACTTTCATTTTGTATAAAATGCTGCACACTGGAACTGGAAGACATTTTGAATTTTCAAAATAAAACAAAAAACAATCAATGAAAACAAACTAAACCAAAACCATAAATAAAACAGATTATGATTTCTCTGTAAACAAAACTGCCCTAAATGGAAATTATCAAACTTATTATAACCTATCATAGAATTAATTGATTATTGCGGCAGGCTTAAATATAATGAAACTTTAAAAACTGCAGGTGAGTCTGTTTGGTGGATTTTTGGTTAAAACATGTTTGTTTTTCATTCAGTGGGCAGAAAATCCAGAAAATTTACTCAACTAAGAGTAGAAATACTTCATAGTAAAATTACTCAAGTAAAAGTAACGTACAGCATAGTAAAAATAGTTCCACTACTAATTTTTTTCAAAAAAGTTACTCAGGTGAATGTAACTAGTTACTACCCACTACTTCTGGGTATTTTGACCAAAAATGCGCATTTTAGGAATTTATATTCACATTTAAAGCCAAAAAAACTCAAATCAATTCATCATCAGAAAGAAGTTAAAACATTTCCTGCTGCTGAATCTGAAAACCTTCAGCCAACAGGAGAGCAGGTCAAAGCAACTTCGCTAACTGAAAGCCAAATTAGCACTAGCATGAATTACCTCATGGTAAGTAGCTTTATAACCGGCTAACATGCTAACTAACCATTGGTTTCTAAAGACCAAACATGTGTAGGAATGTGTGGAGTCACCAAAAATAATATTCTAAACACAAAGTTAGCAAGCTGGAATGATGGACAGCTTGAATCAGGGAGTAAATATTCTCACATGCTGACACAATGAGGGAGATTTATATTTATAATTAATATTAACCATATTTGTAAGGAGAAACTGGTTCCTTTACAGAAGCTAAACTGTTACAAAGTAAGCTGCTGGTTTCCCTCCAAGAAGCAGCACACTTCGACTCTTTCAGTGTGACCAACGTGTGTGTGTGTGTGTGTGTGTGTGTGTGTGTGTGTGTGTGTGTGTGTTCTCCTGTCTTTGTGCAGCCATCAAGAAACCAGAAACTTCTTCCCTCCTTCCCCTCCCAGCTCATCTTCACCCACCTGGAACTATCTGTAAAAACTTTTAGTTTGGTTCTCACCTTGGTGCACAGCTCTTCCCACTGAGCGTGGAGCATTTCCAGCTGCTGCTCCAGCAGCGCCGAGTCACTGGCCGCCACGTACTGGGACAGGTCTGTCTTCATGGTGGCCAGTTCCCTCAGTCCGCCGGCCAAACACTGCAGAGAGAGCTCAGCCTCCTGCATAACACACACAGAATCATGCAGCACGGTCAGCAGGCGGCCATGCAAGCTGCTGCTGCTGCTTTACCTCTCGCTTGGGTTTGCACTGACTATCCAGATTAAAGGGCTGTGGACGGGACAGGGGGAGGGCAGAAGGGGTAATAAAGGGGGAGGGGAGTGAAAGCATCAGTGCATTAAATAAGAGGAAGGGGGGCTAACTGGAAGGCTCTGTAGTGGGGAGCTTCTCATAAATTAAAAGTGACCTACTACACTTCCTTTAGCATAGATCTACATGTTCATTGAAATTATTCTTTGATAATGATTTTAGTCTCAGTTCTGCCTATTTTGATCTGTTTTAGGGCGTCTTGTCACTTTAAATCCATAGAAGCAGCTGATGGCCACACCCCCAACTTAATGTTTACACTCCCACATGAAAAAGGGCGAAAACAGATGCGCAATTATGTAACCGTACGTCTTTGAAAACCAGAAGTGGAGCCTCCTGCACAACCCAACAAGAATGCAGCAAGTGGTTTCTGGATGTTAAGTCAACAACAAAACACTTCTCTGTTCCAGCAGCCATTGTACAACGCATTCAGAGGTAAAATCAGCTGACCAAACATGCTGGAGGTCCGCATGGGTTGCTGGGCTTTGCTTGGGTTACTAGGTAACAGGGCAGTGCCTGCTGATTTGTGATGTTACATTTGGAACATTTTTCAATCAGCTCATTTTCCAGACACTAAAAAACTTTTTTTTTTTTTTTTTTAAATAATAAACAGCTGGGTGGATTTTCTTGGCCCGTTTTTAGTAGCTAATGAAAGTACAAAAATGTGCAAATTGTGAGTTTTGTGTAATAGATCTCCTTTAAAATTTTTATTTGGAAATCCTGAAAACGTAGATACAACAAATGGATTCAAGAAAATGAGAAACAAATGTTGAAATTTTGGCAATATGTCATTACCCGGAAATCCACACTTAAATTCTGGGAAGATTTTTTTTTTTATTAATTCGTTTTCTGCAGAAACACCGCCTGGTAAAATTCCCCCCTTGTACATAACAGACTCTCCTACTTTCTCTCCAATTATTTGTTTATTACTTTCTGTAAAATTTACAGAGGTTACTTTGTTGCGTCATATTATTATATTGAATTTAAAAAGACAGATGAGGCAAATATCAATTTCATACCTACCGCGCATTCTAAAATATCCCTACTTTCAAATCAAAACAGTGTCTTATCTGAATTTTATGTGATAAATTATGAAGCAGCACAAAACTGTCAAGTAGGAGGAAAAAGATGTAATGCTTTCAATTAGTTTTCCATTAAAAGAGTCAAGTGGAGTCAGTTGTTCACCTGGATGTGCGCCTCCTCCTCTGAGTCCGCCGGTCTTTCTGCAAGCAGATTGTCAACTTTCTCCAGTCCAGAGGAGATGCTGCTTGCTGCTTCCTGATTCTGAGACCGCATCTGTGAAGTAAAACATTGAAAAAATCCTCATCAACCCTTTGATTTTACAATGTTTATACCTCACAAGGTTAAATAAATGTGTCCAATAGGTAGAAAACGAAACAGTGGGCGAAAACGATTCCTTTTTCAAATGCAAACAGAACACTGAACAGGAAGTCACAGCCTCTTTATCTACAGGGGATTATATATAATCAGAAGAACAGAGCCAGAGCCTGTAGTAAGACAGGATAAGTCGGCCTTGTTTCCTAGGTTGCGATTATTTCTTAAACATGTTGCCGTTTCCTGCATCTGATCATCTTAAAGTGGTAAAAGCACAACTTTTTCTGACCACTGCCACTAAAAATCTGCAGATATTCGGGTTAATTAATCACTAATTATAAAGATCTAACTAGATATCAGCAAAAGTAAGCTATGCTTGCATTAAAGTTATCAAAACAAGATCATGCAGAGGAACATTCTAGATCAGGGGTGTCCAAATTTTATGTCATGTGGGCCAAATTGTCACCTCAGAAGTACAAAAAATATATAAATTTAAAAACTAAAATCACCAAAAATATTGTGATTTCTTTTACCTACTTAACAACAACTAAGCATAAATCTTTTCAATTGAATAAATAATCAGATTTATTTTTTGTAGGAATGGGATTGTAGATCCAAAACTTCAAATTGTTTTTGCACATTTTTCTTGTTAATTTCTCAATTTTGAAGAAAAATAATTTGTCTGTTCCGAATAAAAACACGATCCAGGTCAGTCTTCATTTGAAAACACATTCAAAAATGTTTGAATACAGCAAATAAAAGCAGATTTGGGTGCACCAAGATGTACTTTAGAGCATAAGTCAATGAGTAGATGTGGCCCTAGTTACCATGACAACAACAGAAAACCAGAAGGCTTGGAAAAGATGACCACTTTGTGTTGTAGCTAACATTTCTGTAAGTAGATTTTAATTTAATAGTCATGATTTTGCCCTAACCTATTTTTGAATTCTGGTCATGAGGGCCGCACAAGATCAGTGCAGCGGCCACAAATGGCCCCTGCGCCTCACTTTGAACACCCCTTTTCTAGATTTATGCTGATGAGGGTCTCCCAGCACAAAGCTGCGTCGCTGTGATGGAATGACACTGGTAACCAGCTGTTTCAGGATGTGGATCAGAAAGAGATTTGATCTCCCTTGGCAGGAGATCAGGGCTGTGCAGTCTGTGTGTGTGTGTGTGTGTGTGTGCGTGTGTGTGTGTGTGTGTGTGTGTGTGAGATCATGTCCCGGATTAAGGTCACACAATCCCCACTACAGCACATTTTCCTTTTTACATTTTGTTGTTCTAAAACCTGCAACCATCGCATTAAATCTGTTATAGAACTTGGACTGAATCGAATCGCGATTAATCGATTATTGAAATAATCATCCACTAATTTAGTAATCGATTAATCGTTAACTGGGACATACAGATTTTTTTAAAAGGCCATTTGCTGAAAGCCATTATTTAGCGTTTAAGATAAAAAAAATTGCTTGTCTCTAAATAAGTTTTACCCCAAAACTCCTGAAATAAAATTCATCTCACCTGATTTAAATGATCACTTCTCAAAATAAGCATTTAAACAGATTTTTATTGCTGTTTTATTCTTTTCCAGCTTTCAATCTGCCACTGAAAATATTTTCCAGCTTTTTAAAATCTCAGTTAAGATTCTTAGAAACCAATATTTCTGCATTGCTAACTATGAAAATGTAACATTTTAAAACTCTTTACTCTCAAATACACGTAGTCTCTCTTTTAATACATTAAAGATATGTTTTTATCTTTACTTTTCATCTATTTATTAATGTCACATACTGTTTTTATTTCTTCTTTAATTATGCAAAGCACCTTGAAATGCCTCGCTGCTGAAATGTGCTATACAAATAAAATTTGATTGATTGATTGATTGATATAAATAAATGATCCCTCATGGTAGAAAGTTTTTCATTCTTAAAGATAGAATCTCCTATTATTGGTATTTGTATTTAGTTGTTAATGTTGCAAGAGTTTCTCAAAGTAAGCATGCATGTGGCAGCAGTGGAAAGTAAAACTCCTTTTTAACGGGAAGAAAAATCAATCAGTGTACAAAAACAAATATCAAAAACGAAACTTTGAAATTATTTTCCATGTTTTGCTTTGAGTGTATCCCATTTTCTAAAAATCAGATGTGAAAATGTTGCAGATAAAAAGCACAGGATTTTACCTGGACAGTGTTATTAAGCAGATCTTTATTCTTTCTTTGCAGTAAGGTGGTTCGCTCCCAGACTTTCTGCAAATCCTGAAGTTCTGACTGCAGTTGGGTTCGACTCTCTGACTCTGTAACGATTTCACACAAATGTTTCCCAGCTTCAACAGTCCGGGCGTAGACAGAGGAGTGCAGACCTAGAGATTCTTCAATAAACTTTAAAAAAACAGGAAAATGACAAAAAATGTAATTAGCACATGAAATAATTAAAATAATACATTTGATATTGATCTGCAACTGACCTCGGAAACGTTCTGCAGCTGCTGCACCGTGTGAAGATCCGGTCCACTAGGGGGCAGGAGAGAGTCCACCTCTCTAAACAGCTTCTTCAGGGATTTCAAACCATGTTGGTAAATTCTCCACTGCTGCAGATGCTCCTTTGTTGAGGTCCAGTTGTGCGCAGCGAGAGCCACAGAATCGGACCAGCTCCGCTTCAGACACGCCACTCGAACCGTGAGCTCAGATCTGAGCACGAAATAAATAAAAAAAGTTTAGGTTTGTCAGCTTTATTTGGAGAAAGACCTGAAATGAACACAAATTCATAAAATTTGGTATTGTACAAAATTAAAATCATGAAAGCAGAAATATAGTAAACATGCTCCTATTGGAAAGAGCAAAAAAGGATACTGAGAAAGAAACAGATCCTAAGTGATCATAAAATAAAACAACAAACTAATAAGAGCAGAAAAAACTATTTATACAGGATTTCTACACTTTTGCCACAGTAAAATTCAAGCACTTTTCAAGGTAAGTTTACAAACCTTTCCAGCCTCACTGTGGAGTTAAAAACAGATTCAATTCATTATTATATAATATTTTTTATTACTGTTATTAATAATGTATTCTGATAGTATTCAACGTTCTACAGCAGGGATGACGTAAACTGAAATATAACAAACTGTTATGTTTGGAAATATCAAAATTCAAATTTTACACAAAAAAATCCCCCCAATTTCACAAATCCAAAGTCATCTTTATTACACCTTTATTTCAATTACACTCTTCAATAATCAGTTGAGCAATAAGGAATAATAAATATTCAAAAAGAAAAGAAAAAATGTTCTTGCTAAGTTTTCTGACATTTAGCA
>NW_015114165.1:140242-141088 GCF_001443285.1 Poecilia latipinna | reverse complement strand
AAAATACAGATTTTTTTGTTTCAGTTAACATATCATGCTCAAAATGGGGTAGGAAGAAGTGAGAACTTATAAACTCCTACCCCCTAAACACTTGAAACTTTAGAGTCCTACTGTCATTAAAAAAATCAAAATCAAAGTGGCAGTCAGAAGTAACAGTTACTAATATTTACCTATACATTTTCCCATTTTATGCTGGTTTGTCTTTCTAAACCCTTACACCAAGTTGTTATCTGCAATACACACCTTATTGCTTTCTATCACCCGTATGTGTATCTATTGAAAATTACCTCTTTGTACTTTCTTTTGAATTGTGTTAAACTATTGCTTTGTTTTAAATCTTCATGTAACTTGTTCCATAACTTTACACCTTTAATTGAAATACAGAAGCTTTTTCTTGTTGTTCTAAAATTGCGGATCTTGAAGTTTGAGTGACCCCTTAAGTTATACCCCCCTTCTCTTTCAGAAAACGTGCTCTGTATGTGCTCAGGTAACAACTTTTTAGATACTTTGAACATAAATTGAGCCATTTTAAATTCTACAAGCTCGTCAAATTTGAGAATTCTGGATTTTATGAAGAGTGGGTTTGTATGCTCATAATAACCGACATTATGGATGATTCTAATGGCTCGTTTCTGTAGGACGGTTACCGGATGTAAAGAGCTCTTGTAATTAACTCCCCACACTTCACAGCAATATGATAGATATGGTAAAATCAGAGAGTTATATAGAATATGAAGTGATTTAGCATTCAATACACGTCTAGCTCTAGCCAATATGGATATACTTCTACTGAGTTTACTCTGTAAATGTTTAATATGAGGTTTCCAAATATGAGGTTTCCAACTG
>NW_015114165.1:125879-134363 GCF_001443285.1 Poecilia latipinna | reverse complement strand
ATTGAAATTCAAGTATTTGCAATGGTTTACAACAGATTGCTTAACCTTTTCCAAAAACTCAAAAATATCGATGAATCCAAAAGTAAACGCACAAAAACATGACATTAAATAATATCTGCTTGTCATTGAGTGTAATGAGAATTTGATTTCAGACCAACAAGCAGAAATTCTAACTCCAATAATCAGTTTTTGTACCCATGTGGCACAAAGAACAAATAATTAATCAAATGGTTGCAAATACTTCTGACCTCAAGTGATTCTGTAGATTTTAAAGCCCTTCTGTACGCAGAGTACTTTCTTCTTTTTAGTCAAAACCAAAAAGCTGTCAGAGCACGTCAAGGACAAGGCAGTACATCTGGACAAGACTGGACTGGCTTATAAGAGCGTCAGTCCTCTCTCTGGAGCTCAAAGCAAGATCCTTACTCACTAAATAACCATGAGAACATTTCAGACCTGTCCAAAAATATTTGCTCGTAAAACCATCTTCACCAAGAAAACGATTGGAAACACTCGGATGCTGACGCTTTGCAACGATGTCACTACGTCATCATTCGAGGCGCCATGATGGACGTCTGAAGTGAGGGACGGGAGAATTGAACAGAGCGACTGAAATTGTTTTCCAAAGTTGTTTTTGCCAGTTTATTCATGGCTTCTACTTGTTGGAGTCGAGCTAATTTGTCTGTGAACGTAACACACCTGGTTGAGGCTCATAGACGGTGATATTTACAAAAGTTGGACATAGCTAGCTTAGAAACCGACCCATACCTCCTCCCTCCTGGTGTGTTGATCAAATTACCGACTCTGCCTGAATTCACAGCAGATGATTCGTATCACTATGTCATAAACGTCGCTTCCCTTTACACCGGAGCAGCATTAAAAACGTACAAAAGACGAGATGCTAACCAGTTTTTTTCGTACATGCTAGGCTACATGACGGTGCGGTATTGTTTCCGTGGTTACTGAGACCCCATAAAGCGATATTTGATATCCGTCATGAATACTTCTAAAGTAAATGAACGTTAATCTTCTTACCTTGTAAAAAGTGTTCGCTGCAAATCCGCGGTTACACCGAGGGCTGCCAGTCATTGTGATTAACGGTTGCTGTCCATCACAGCCGTATCTTTCCACGTTAAAAGTTACAAAATAAAATGACAAGTTCGCTTTTCAAATTTGTCTGTTTGTGCAGCCGACCGCGCAGCACCCTGTGAGCATTTTTACTGCGAAATCAACTCGTTAAAAACGATATCAGGTTACCAGATGTGCAATTTTTTTTTTGGCAGGCTTTACAGGAGCGTACTGGTAGCTTTGACGTCCATCATGGCGGAGCGGGAACAGTTTCGAACAGAGTGACGTCACGTGCAAAGGGTCAATATTTGACCAAGTTGATGTAATTACTATAGGACGGTTTTCTAGTAAAACGCGGTTATTAACTGGTTAGGAAAAGGTCCTTATATATATATATATATATATATATAAGGTTTTTTTTATCTTAAATGCAAAATTAACATAGATTTTTGTACAATTTTCCCTAGATTACTGCTTTGAGGAGGTTGTTGGACTTTTTAGAGTCTCCAATTAACGATTAATCGATTACTAAATAAGTTGGCGATTATTTCAATAAATTGATTAATCGATGTGAAATTATTGTTCTAATCCTTAAGTGGTAGAATAAACAATTGAAACACAATAAAACATTTGAGCCGCATTTAGTTGCGTCTACTAGTTTTCAATCTGAATCTTGTGAATTTGTGAAAGATAAACTTACGGCAGTAAGTTGTGTCAACTTGTTATTGTCGAAACTCCCAAGAGTTGAATAAACTAGAGTTTTTAGGTTAGCAATTCAAAAGCTGAAAGAAGAAAAAGAAAAGGAGTGGGAATTATTTCCCAGAATGCTTAGCGGCATGTTTTTGTATCCTGAGATGGAAGTGCGTTACATTGATCTGACTCAGGTTTTAAGGAAAATGTTTATTTTAATGCAAAACTTGAGGATAATGTTCTGTCACACTAAATGTTATTGAGCAGAATTTAATAAAATTCATTATCAGATAAGAAATTTTGCTCATGCAATTTGAAACAAGAAATTAAATCATTTTAAAGTAAAATAAGTCGTTATTTTAACTTGATATTGAGAATGAAATAATAGGGAAATGAGGCTCTTTAATTAGATGAGGGCAGTTTTTTTTCTTGCATTTTGTGTTTGTGAAATAATTATTTGGTTTAAATTGCAGCATTAAGTTAAAACTCACAATACAAATTAATTAACTTTAAAAAATGTTTAGACAACTTGTCTCTTGTTGTTAAATCAACTTCATGAACTTTAATTTCGGAGTTAAAACCAAAACAACTTTCTTGTCGACTTAAATTGCATTTTCAATGCAACGGGTGGACTTGCATTTTCAACTTAAAAAACCTTGAAATGTTTTACAGCGCACCAAGTCCTAATTCCTAAATCAGTTAAAATCCATAAATCTGTTAAGAACTTCCTGATCATTACTCACCTTTTGTCCTCAGTTTGTTTTTCCATAAAGCTGAGGGCATCACAGAGGAGGCTCTGGAGGAGCTGATGCCCCTTCATGACCTCAACCTGAAGTTTCTGTGGGGGAGATTTGTTAGATTAAAGAACAGAAGGACATTCATTCTTCTCTGTCGTTTTAACAAATTAGCTCATGATTACACAGCGAAAAGTTATGGTTCAGAAGTTTGACATAAATAATAGTTATTTGTTCTGAGGCTGAACTTGGAGTTTCCTGAGATAACAACATATTAGCATTTCAATTATTCTGTGCTCTTTCTATAATAACTGAAAACTTGTTGAATGTGCTGGAACAGCCTCTGATTATTGGTAGAAAAACTCAAGAAATGAATGAATTTGTAAGATCTGTCAAACCTGATGGACAGCCAGCATCTCTTTAAGGCTTGAGTGACTCAGATCTTTTCTGCAAAGTGATTCTCGCTGCAGGTGTTCCTGGATCATTTTCACTTTTTCACATTTTTCTTCAAAATCACAGCCGCTTTGAAGCTCATCTTGCAAAACTCTATAAAATAAAATAAAGAGAACATAGACTTTAGAGGCAAACTGTGTCTGTAAGACTGCATTTAAATCCAGATAGGGAAAACAGTTTAATTGTAAAAAACAGGAAATTTATTGTACAGCTCTGGAAAAAATTAAGACTCAATTGCAAACCTGATGGTTATTCCACCAAATATTGATGTCTGAACTCTTCCTGAGTTAAAACATTAGTGTTGTTTCTAAATAAATAAGAAAAATGTTCATTTTACTTAAACATATACCTATAAAAAGCAAAATTAGTAATACTTCTTTGTTTTTCACGCTTTTTACAACTTTATCCATCAAGATGTGGCATTATTACCCTTCCTTTCAGGTTGTGCACAGTTTCATCTGCGGTACATTTTGTTTATCAGAAGATTTTCTAAGACTCTGAAGACACAACACAACCTTTCTTCTATCTGATAAATGTAAAACCAGGAATTATTACATTTGTAACAAGTTGAAGCTCTAATCAAACAGTAAACACACTACAAAGACACAAAACCCTACAATCTATTTTTGGTCTAATTTGTGGTGAAAATATCTTGGTTCACTTGAAATAAGAGAAAACTAACTTACAAGTACATTTTCAGCAAGATACAGGAGCTTGATTTAAGTAAATAATTAAGTAAAACGTTCCAGTTCCACTGGCGCCGTTACCTAGCAACGCCAGCCAAGCCCAGCCCGTCACCTAGCAACCAAGTTCTAGTTCAACTGCCAGATTATTTCATTTGTTAATATCTTACTACACTTGAAATGAGACAAACCAATTTAAAAGTAACTTTTTTTAATTCCTTAATATTTATGAAAAAGTTCTAGTTTTATCTGCAGATAAATTAACTTATAACGTTGAAATGTTTTGTTATAAGTGAAATAATCTGCCAATAGAACTAGTAACTTTCCTGAATATTAAGGAACTATTTACTTAAAACAAGTTCCTCTATCTCGCTAAAATGTTACTTTAAGTTGGTTTGTCTTATTTCAAGTTTACTAAGATATTTGCATGAGAAACTAGACCAAAAATTCTTGGTAAGATTTTGTGTTCTTCAGTACTTAATGCTTTATTCTTTTTAAATTTACATGCCATAATATTTCTTTGGTATAAAATTTTTTGTGAGTTTATATACTTTTGTGTTTTCTGGTAATTTGTCCATTTTTCAAAAATAGTGCATTGTCTCAAACTTTTATCTCCATTGCAGTTTGGATTCTAGATAGCAATAATTACATGTTGTAGATCAAACTGTCTCACTTGTTTTCATCTGTTGCCTTGGTAACGGTTTCTGCCCACAGCCTGCTGAGGGACTGAACTCTCTCCATATCCTCGTTGCTGAGGGTTATGTCGCCACTCGTCTCTTTAACGTCCACCAGTGATGGAGTCATGTCACTGAGATCCAAAAGAACCTGCTGGATTTTAAGATAAAATACAAAATGAGGTTTGTTTGTTGTTGTTGTTTTAGTTAAAGGTATGTAGAAGGGGAGTTTAAAACCTCCAGAGTGTCTGCATCACATGCGCCCCCATGCAGTTTAAAAAGCGAACTCTGCATCTGTTCCTCAAGTGCTTCCAGCTGAGCTTTAAATCGTCTCTCTCGCTCCAAATCCTCCTGAACATTTAGACAATACGTCATATTTAACAACCTCCATGGTAAACAACATGCTTTATGTCTCAAATGTAAAATATCTCACCTCCAGATTTCTCCTTTTTCCCAATATTGCTTGGTTCAGCAGCAGGAAATCGCGACTCAACAACCTGGCTTCTGATTTGATTAAATTTGCAGATGAAGGTTTGAGTCGTCCAAGAAGAGCTTTGGATGCTGCCAGCACATCTCCTGCATCACTTTGCAGCTCATCAGCAGCATCCTGCAACTTCTACATTGTGAAAAGACGAGATAAGCTGAGGAACAGCAGCAGGCTTTTATATGCAGTGTATTGCCACTTTCCACTTATTTCATTCAAGTAAACTGATGCTTTAGTCCTGTGGGAGAAAGCAATTTAGCAGTAAACGTTACAACAAAATGTTTCTTCCACTGTACTTTGGAAGAGAAAGGAACTAAGGAGGTATTTTTTTTCCTTTGGTCAAATGAGCAAAACAACACGTCATCTGGATGTTGTGCAACAGGTTAGAGAGGAGGTCAGGCGCAACGCAGATCTTCAGTCGTATCTCAACAGAAGTACATGCAACGTCGTTCCTTTCCAAGAATAGGAGAGCAGGTATTGAGAAAAACATTTAATTAAATCGGGAACGTAAAGCATGGACTCCCCGAGCCTGCACCTGGAACAGATGAGTCAAGCAGGGAATCTAATGATTACAAAAAAAAAGGAAAAGAGGAAAAAAAAGAAATGCATTTGGAGGCTGAAAAACAGGGTTTGTGAACCTGGTTAAACTCCAGCACTTAAGCTCAGGCTTTCAGTGCTTTATTGTGTATTTTCTTGCCAGTTTTGAGCAGAAAAGCATAAAGACAGATAGAAATGCACTTTGGGTTAACGTACCAGAGGATAATTAGTATCAGGACCAAGTACAGTTTTGTTCTGTGTGAATTTATGACAACAATAATAAATCAAATGTATCTTTAAGGAGACTCCCGGTGTGCAATTTTCTTTTCAAAGGAGACTTATTGCATTTTTTTGCACATTTTCATTCTTCCATTGGGTTTCAACTGCCTCTATAAACACCTCAAGCGCTTTAAACAAAACCTGTTGAGTTTTGTTGGTTAATGTTGGTTGGTGTCTGAAAAATGAGCTGTCTGCCCCGTTACCTAGCAACTCCAACTGAGCGCCAGCTGGTTTCACCGGTGTATGAGCTGTACAATGGCTGCTGGAAAACACAACTGAGTTCATTTGTTGTTGACTCACCATCCAGAAACCACTTGCTGTTGTGCAGGAGGCTCTACTACTGCTTTTCAAAGATGTACTTTTGTGCAATTGTGCATCTGTTTGCAGTAACTTTCACGTGCGAGTGTAAACGTTAAGCTTGGGGCCAGAAGTAGCTCCTTTTGATCCAACCCTTTCATGCAGTGGACAGCTATTTTCTTGCAGATTTTTACTTTATAAATGCACACAGACCACTGAAAGGGACAACAGCACATGATATGATACACTGCCAACTACTGGCCACCTACTGCAACTGCAAGAATTTTTTGTTAATTCCAATATGGCAGACAGACTAAAAAAATTAACGAATATCCAGTCCCTGCTTCTACTTTTGCAGATAAAAAAATATTGGCACCAAGTAATCAATTAAGACTAATACCACTGATATATTTTCCAAAAAAAATTTCTATTTGGAGAAAATTACAACTGGTCATCTAGAAAAAAAAAAATACTTTTTCCCCACCTTTTTTCTTACGCTTTAAAAAAATCAACAACATTCTGGGAAAAAAAAAACATTCTGACAGGAGCTCAAAACTAAAATCTCATTATCTAAGGACGATTTTATGTAAAATATTTGATGAACATGTTTGTGTAACAGGTCACCCATCCTCACCTGTATCATCTTTAAGTCTGAATTTCCTAAATTAATCTCTTCTCCTCTTTCTTGAAAATGACTTTGTTTCAGTTCTGGTTGGTGATAAAGTTGATGAGACTCTGACTCACCTTGACGCAGCAGACTGTGGTTTCTGCATCGTTAGATGAAGAACCTGATAACTCCTCCCACTCATTCCTCAGGTGTTGCAAACGAAGAGAAAAGCGCTCAGACAGATTCGCGTATTCAAGCCAGAGGGAGAAAATCTCTCTGGTGTTTTTATGCTCCTCTTTTATCTCTTGCAGGATTTTCTTCCACCTGATGAGACAAACATAAAGGGACTCAGTGTGTAATAATTATAGGAAGTAACAAAGTTCGAGCAATACGTTTACAAATTAGAAACAAAGAGATAAATGTTAATTTAAAGGCAAATCCTTTGAACAGAATAGGAACTGATTCTATTCTCAAAATAAAATCACTTCATTCTCTTATTAATTCAACTTTATTCTTGTAACACAGTTTATTCTCAAAATATTGTGATTTTATACTCATTATTGTAACTTTACTCTCGTATTATTTCGACTATTTTTATATGATTCTATTCTCAAAATAAAATGACTTTATTCTCATATTGTTCTGACTTTATTCTTGTAATTTTTTTTTATTTTTCTTAGTATAACCTACATATTCTGTTGTAATATCTGACATTTTTGTGAGGAGATTTTATTTTGTGTCCTAATGTTGTCCTAATTGGAGAAGAAATCGTCTCCATCTGCATCAGCCGGTGGGACAAATTTGTATCATTTGGGACACTAAAGGCCCCCGAGCCACACTTTGGACACCCCTACATTATTTGGTAAAATGTTAATCTAAATATTTCCCTCTGCTGACCCATTTCGCTGCTCCTCCACTTCGTCCCTAACGAGCTGCGCCGACACGTCATGCAGCGTCTCCATCAGCGTCCTGCAGGATTTGTCCACGTCCGTCCAGAGCTGCTCTCCGTCTTCCTCCGCCTTCACCTGCAGCTCCTGAGCAAAATGAAAAACACTTTTTCCTTTTAACTCTCGCTCTCTGGAAGTGCATTTACTTCCCTAAAAAGTAATAAAAGAGTTGACAGCTTGAAGTCTGTGAATGCCCACACTCTGCCTGAACCTTTCACATCCGGACTCGGAGGCTTTTAACCGCAGCTACAGCTTGCTGTTCCACACAAACACTAAAGTTTTATGATGCCTTCTTTAATTGTAGCCACTCCGTGTTCTAGACTCTACAGCCACTTGTTTTAAAACTAATAAACTACCATGAATGATTCTGATGATAATATACATTTATGTTTGCTTTTGTAGCTTTAATGTGTTTATGGAGACCAGTTCATTTCTCACCTGCAGGCGGTCTGACTTTCCTTCAGCCTGCTGCAGAGAGAAGAGAGGCGCTCGCTGCTGCTGCTGCAGGGCACAGCGCACCCTAGTGGTCAACAAAGCAACGTCCCCCAGAGCTCCACGGAAACAACTCCACTTCTCCACTGACTGTTCGAGATCCGCTCTGAGATCTTCCATCTGAAAACGGAGCAGAAGTAACAAAATCAGAAACAAATTGGATAGTTTGGTTAATTTTATGTAAAATTCTTTACAGATGTTCCTGTAAGTTTAAAATGTAAAAACACTGCTGGGTTTTTTTTTTTGGAAAAAAGATGGTAACATTATAGTTTTTATGTTTGAATGAAATAAAAGTAAATAAAACATGTTTTCATCTTTAATTGTTTCAGACATGAGGAGATCCAACGATCAGCACAGGAACATGAGATGGTCAACAAACAACTTCATTATATATGTATGTATGTGGATGGATGGATGGATGTGGGTGGGTGGGTGGATGGATGGATGGATGGATGGATGGACGGGCGGATGGATGGACGGGTGGATGGATGGATGGATGGATGGATGGATGGATGGATGGATGGATGGATGGATGGATGGAT
>NW_015114165.1:92430-121299 GCF_001443285.1 Poecilia latipinna | reverse complement strand
GGATGGATGGATGGATGGATGGATGGATGGAGTATTTATGGACTCCTGTCCACCAAACTCGTCCAAACCTGCAGAACCTTTAAATCCATCATGGCTCCTTCTCAGTGAGTAAATCTGTGACCTTGAGGTTGTTTTACCTGTTGATGAAGATCAACACAGTCCCGCCTCACACTCTCCACTCGGCCGGAGAAGATCTCTTCCCACAGGAGCTTCCCTTCCTTCCCATAACACACTCTTCCTCCTCTTCCTCTTCCTTCTCCCAGATCCTGCAGATCTGCAGAAACCTGCTGGATTCTGGCAACTTCAGCCTGGAAGACAGAAAGTCACTCAGATAGAAAACCGTCCACAGCATCCAGACGTCGCTCTGTGTGATTCCCACCATCATACCTCCCACTCCAGCAGAGCGTAGCCAGCCAGGGTTTGACTGCAGGGCCGTTTCCACTGACTCATCCTCTTCTTCTGCTGCTCTGTCCAGTCCTGCCGTTTCTGCAGATGTCTCTCTCGTTCTGCACAAATGTGATGGATGTGTTCGACTTCATGAATCTGAGGAAAAGCAATGGAGCCAATTCAAACACAGTCATTGGTTTCATGTTACTAAAGATGAACACGTGCATTTTGGACACATTATTTAACAATATGTTGAATCTATAAACTGATAAATTGTAGCACACAATCTGTCTTTAAATATCTCCATTTTGAATAAAACTAGTTTGAACAGCAACACTTAAAGGTGACACTTTATGTGTCCTTGAACAGGTTGGCACAGAACTATGTTCTATAAAAACATTTCATTACATTATTTAGACAAAGTCATTCTTATATAATGAGACTTGTGGTCTGCTCGTTTCAGAGCAGGGCCTCTTATCACTTTAAATCACTTTAAATCCAAAAACCAGCTGCTGTAAACTCGACGGTTAAACTTGCACATGAAAATGGACGAAAACAGATGTGCAATTATATAAACATGCATCTTTGAAAAGCAGAAGTGGAGCCCTCTGCACAACCAATAAGTGGTTTCTGGATGTCACGTAAACAACAAAATGCTTGTGTTTTCCAGAAGCCATTGTACGGCGGTAAAACCAGCTGACCATATATGCTGGAGCTCCGTTTTGGTTGCTAGGTAACAGCGCACTACCACTTAACAATTGTGATTTTTTTTAAACGGCTAATTTTGCAAACACACACAAAAAAAAAAGAAACATGAACGTATTGTCGACAAATGGTTTTTTAGAAGCAGGTCAGACCCAAATGGAAGTACAAAGATGTAAAAAATGTGAGTTTTGCATAGTGAGTCCCGTTTGACTCGGGTTGCACCGAGGCGCTGACCTGGCCGTCCAGCTCCCTCTGCAGGAGCTCCCACTGCTGTCTGACGCCGCCCAGGTTTTCTGCAAAGGTCGTG
Source organism: Poecilia latipinna (assembly GCF_001443285.1). Classification (NCBI taxonomy): domain Eukaryota; kingdom Metazoa; phylum Chordata; class Actinopteri; order Cyprinodontiformes; family Poeciliidae; genus Poecilia; species Poecilia latipinna. Next base: position 119,900 of record NW_015114165.1, on the reverse strand, counting down.
CGTTCCAAGCGGCGAGCCGGGACGTCTGCTCCCGCCATTTTGGACCCTGGCTCGGACATGAAATCAAGGACTTGCTGACAGTTGTCGACAGCCGTCCTCAACGCCTGAAAAATAGGGGATATGAGGAATTTATTTGTCATAAGGGTTAATTTTATTTATTAAAAGCTCTTAATTTTACACTTACTTTCTTCCTTTGAGATTTTGTACAGAACAATAAATTCAAATCATCATTTTACCATACTTTGTCCCACTGCAGACGTTAATGTTTTTATGCAATAAACCGAGACAAAGCTGCATTTAATTGTAAAGTAGAAAGAAAATTATAATTTTTTACAGATTTATTAAGCCACCACAAAATCTTAGTACACTTAAAATAAGACAAAACTAATTTAAAAGTAAATTTTCTGCAAGAGATAAGAGCTAGTTTTAAGTAAATAATTCATTAATATTGATGAAAAAAGTATTTTCTTCAATGGCAAATATGTGGTAATATTTTGTGTTTTTGCAGTAAAAACCATGTAGGGAAATTAAACCTGTGAAGGGTTTGGTCAGATGAGAGCAAAAATCTCTTTTTGACCTTCTTTTTAATCTCTACGTCTACAAAACAAAGGCTGCACAACATTTAGAAAACACCATCCCCATTTTGAAACATGGTGGTGTCAGCATCATGCTGGGGGAATTGTTTTCTTCAGCAGAGAAAATAAAACTACCTCCATTCAATCTGACTAAAAATAAGAAATTCTGCAAATAAAAATGTCAGTTTTTAGAGAGACAATCCTTTCTTTGTTCAGGGAGGCTAAGTAAAAATGTACATCACATCTTTAATTTGTAAAACTTGCATTGTTTTCTTCTGATTTTACAGTCGGACTTACTTTATGTTAACTTGTCACATGAAATATCAGTAAAGTTACAATTGTGGTTTGGAACATGGAGAAATGTAAATATGGTAAGTTAGAATATAAACTATGTATTTCAGCTTAAAACAGAAATCCTGACAAAAAAAAGCACCTTTAATTTAATTATTATTTAAATGAATGCATAAAACACATAAAGTACCTGACATTGCTGCAGAATTTCAACCATCTCAGCTGCAGTTCTGGCCGTCAGGACTCTTTTTGTCTCCCGGCTGAGCCGAGTTTCCGTTTCCTTCAGCCAGTTCTCCACTTCAGACAGCAGCTTCACTGGCGGCTGTTGGTTCACCAGGCGCTAACAAACATAATTCAACATAACAATAACTGATTTTCATTTCACATAACCATCTGTGAAATGTTCTCCTGGTGGGTTTTATTGCTCTTAATCAAAGTAATTCTGCATGAAACATCTGGTGTTTATAAGGAGAACATCGTCAGTGTCTGTTATTAAATCTCTCTTCAGAAGATAAGATCTGCTGAAGCGGTTTCCAGATTATAAGGCTTCAAACTCAACCAACTGGGAGAAAAAAATCTGGCAAAATGTGACTAATTATAGCGAAGCCAGATATCTGGTTCCAGTCACCGGTGATGAATGGAGAGAAAAAATTAAGAGTGACCTTCCTGCTGATTCCTCCCGTCTCTGATCGCCCAGAAGACGTTTAAGTTTATACTCCCAGCAGCAGAGGGGGGTTCTAATTATTTCTGAAAACTAACAGAACTAACATGAAATCTGACACATTCTCAAACACTCTCAGCTGCTTCATATCTGTTTATCTTAGTTAATTTAAAACGTTATTTTCTCTGAGTACTGAAACACTGAACCTGCAGCAGATGCTCCAGCATCTTGGAAAGGGCAGAGGTCAGCTGGCTGCAGCTGGCCTCCAGCTGTGAGACCTGGCTTGTCAGTTTGGGACACTTGGCGTCCCTCAGGTGGACAAGCCGACTGGTTTCCTTGGAAACGGCTGTCAGCTCCACGGAGACGTCCTGGGGAAAGGTTGACAATGTTGGAATAATTATAATTAATATGTTTGGAACATTATTTTAGGTTTTATTAAACTACGGACACCTGATAAAATCTTATCATGCTTTTAGTGGTTTAATGTGGTCAGTTTGATTAAACAGATTTTAAATATTTATCATTTTTATCATTTGAAGGATTTTTGTTGACAGTAAATTGTATTTTACATCGAACAGTGGCTTAAGCAGATCTCCCTTAAAAATAAGACCATGTGTCTCATTTTTAAGAGACAAGAGACCGCAACATAAATGAATGAATGAATGAATGAATGAATGAATGAATGAACGCACGCACGGCTTGGCTTTACTCTGCCATGTTTCCTTACATGGGGATCTGCACATTTTTTATTCAAATTACAAACTTTATGAGAGTGAAATTTTCTGAGTACTCAGTCATTCTGGATGGACGGATGGATGGATGCTCATGATACAAACTTTATAATAGACCCATAATAATCCAAAAATAAACCCATAATAAACCAATAACAGAACCATAATAAACCAATAATAGACCCATAATAAACCAATAACAGAACCATAATAAACCAATAATAGACCCATAATAAACCAATAATAGACCCATAATAAACCAATAACAGAACCATAATAAACCAATAATAGACCCATAATAAGCCTCTGCTCTTCTTATCACCCCTGAAAGCAGCAGCCTGGCGTCCTGCAGCTCGCTCCTAATGAACCCAGGCGGAGCAGCAGATAAGCGCCTCACCAGCAGCTCCAGCAGTCGCCTTTGAACGGATTCCTGACTCAGGTCTGAGGAAGTCTTCAGGTGTTCGCCGGCGGCCAGCAGACGCTCACCGACCGCAGCAACGCCAGCCAGGAATCTGTGGGGAGGACAGCCAGGACTGATAGATCAACCAGCGGGGCAGAACATGAAGGCCCCCTCACACACACCAAAGGCCAGTTGGTGGATGTCCAAAGGCCAAAATGAAAATAAAAGATAAGCTCCCTTTTTATTTTTTCTTATATGTACCTGTCTTCTCTTTTAACTCTTTCTCCGTCTGTTGTCCTGAATCCAGAAATAAGACGAACTGTATATTCATGAATTCCTCCCACTCAGATGAGCAAACTAACAACTAGGGATGTTATTTGACTCGACGTCTCTAAACTGCTTCAAAGAGTCTTTTGTCAGAGATTGAACTGTTCCCAGCTCACTCCACCGTCTTGATTTATGGGCAATCAAAACTCTTTAAACTGTTAGTGTTTCAATGATTAAATAAAACAAAAATCAAGCAATCAAAACTTTTAAACAGCTTGACTGAAAAGGTACACAAATATTAGATTTATGGCATCAAACTGAACTAACTACTTCTCCTTATTTTTAAAATATGCATAAAATAAGACAAAAATACAACTTTCTTATAGAAATTATGAGCAGAAACATAAAAAAAACAATGTGAAACATAAAATTTTAAGTTATATACATTTGTACTCTATTTTTTTCTCATAAGGTTGTGCTTGGAAACAAAAAAACACTTTTTATCTTTCTTTTTGGCTTGTTTTATAAATTTAGCAACAAATTATATTTGGATTCACATAAAGTAAAATAAACCTGCTGCAAAACTTTTTGAAAATATTTTTGCTGGATTCTTATGTAAAGTGAAGATGAAAATATTAATAAAATACAACTAAAGCTTCAGATTATTTATTCCTGCAAAAGTAATCTCAAGTTTTACACTTGAGGTGCTCAAAGTGTGGCCCGAGGGCCATTTATGGCCCTTGTAATGAGTTTGTGTGGCCCCTTTTGCAGATCAAGAAGAGTAAAAATTAGCCACCAAATGGAGCTGAAGTATTTTAGATTTTCAGATGTGTAACTTATTAAATGGTAAATGTTCTTTTATTAGCAATGCTTTGTTTTTGCTTTGCTCAAAAACAGCAATAAAAAACAGTTCAATGAAATTATCCTAATACAGCAAGGCTTTCGGAGCAAAGTTCTCATATAAATTGGTAGGAAAATAATGAAAACATATTCTTAAACAAAATAAAAAAGTTAGGAAACTATAAAACTGCAACCTTGATCCTTTTATGCAGTCAATATCTTGTTAATTTTAATTTTTGCGGGATATTTTGATGCTCAGTGACGTTTGGTGCAACACGTTGTGATTTTTGGTTTCTACATCGGCCCGTCTCCAGAGGAGCAGGTTCAGACTCCATGTTCTGTGGTTCTGTGTGTGCTGTGCTGCTGTTTGGATGAAAGAGAAAAGCTAAAAGAAGAACTGCAGCCCACTTGAGACGGGAGAAGCTACCAAGCAACAAATAAGGTTACACAACTTTATTTTTTAAGGCAGAGAACCCGATTCAGACATATGTTTTTTTTTTTTCTCTTTTCTACTTTGTTTTAAAGAAGGAGACGTGTTGTGCTTCCTTGAACAGGAGAGGATTGGTCTGTGTGCTATACAAAACAAATTCAAATCCAAAAATACTTTAAAAATTTAAAAAATACTTTACTGATTTTTGGATCTTATCCAAGAACTAAGATTCTTAGTTCTTGGATATGGAGAAGGCTGTTCATAACATGTTCAAAATGTGTTCATTTTACATTTTTTTGCACAAAATTATTCTTAGATAATGAGATTTCAGTTTGCTTTGAGCATTCAAAACGAGCCGTTTTAGGGGCTCTTGTCATTTTAAATCCAAATGAGCTGCTGCTGGCAACGCCCCCTAATTATACAACTGTAGATCTTCGAAAAACAGAAGTGGAGCCTCCTGCACAACCAGCAAGAATGCAGCAAGTGGTTTCTGGATGGTAAGTCAACAACAATTCACTTGTCTTGCAGAGTAAAACCAGCTGGCAAAATGTGTATGGAATTCTGCCTGGGTTGCTAGGTAACAAGCTGGAACTCTGCTGGGGTTGCTAGGTAACAGACACCAAAAAAATAAAAAAATAAAAAGAAACATTGTCAAAAAACAGCTGGGTGTTTTTGTTCTTTTTTTTTAAAATACATTTTTCCACTATTATAACTTATAATATGGGGAAAATGTCCTGTTCCATTAGCAGATTACTTCATTTATAACTAATACTTTTTCATTAATATTAAGAAATCCTTTACTTAAAAAAATTTGTGGGTTCAATTCCCGGCCTGGCGACCTTTGCCCCATGTCTTCCCCTTCTCTCACTGCCCTTTTCCTGTAAATTAACTGTCAGAAAAAGGCCACCAGAGCCAATAAAACCTTTAAAAAAAGTTCCTATATGTTGCTGAAAAGCTACTTGTCAGTTAGTTTTGTCTCATGTTCACTAAGATATCTGCACTACAAACTAGACAAAGATACTTGGTAACTGTGTTTCTGCAGTGTGGTTCTAAATAAAGCTGCTCATCTGGTTATTTCAATTCGTCAAGAGCTCCAGCCATAATAATTCTGCTCTTCTGCTTCTTGTACAAAACATGTTTTCTCCTGATTACATGCTTTAAATTGGTAATGCTGCATCTGGCCCACCTGGCTCTGCTTTCCTGGATGTTTCTTAGGCGGAGGATCTCTTGCTCCATGCGCCTGTAGGCGCCTTTCCATCGCAGCTCCAGAGCGCCCCCTTCCTGCGCAACCGAGGCACCGAACCACAGCTCTGCCTGCAGCACCAGCCTGTGATCCAAAAACGAGCCCAACACGGAGCGGCTCTCCTCCAGCCGGATCAGAGTTCGCTGCGAAACGAGCAGAACGAGGTTTATGTCGAGTTTGAACAACGGCAAAACTTCTGATTACTTTCTCTAAAACTCAAAAGAAACAACTTTATTTTGATGAAAATATGGTGTATAAATAAAAATAATCAACGTTGTATGTTTAAATTTCAGCAGGAAAATACATAATTGATACATTACAGTAAATAAAGTGTAAAATAATGACAAAATGTATGTTGACGTGCTCTTTCCCAAAGAAATCTGATTCATTAAACCAATTTCTATGTCTAGAGTTGCAGATACATGATTTCTGTATTAACTTTGTTTGTTTATAAAAACATGTCCACTTTGGTAAATATTCATGGTTTTGAGAATTGTTTTACTATTTTATAAGTATTTTTTCCCATTTGTTTGAAAACAGAGTGTGTTTTTATTTCTTAAACTTAAAAGCCCTCTGTCCTTTTTAAATTTTAATTATTGTTTCATTATTTGTTAATGCAACATGTTTTTTGCGCCCTTCTCTCCTTTAATAGTTTTCTTAAAATCTCAACGGCATTTTTCTTTTTCCCCCTCCACAGATCTGTATTTCCTGTTTATTTGTGCTTCTGTTTAGTTGGGGAAAAGGGGTAACTAGGCAACCAGAGAGAAGAAATGAGGATAAACTGTGTGAAGTTTCCACTGGACTTACCTCGCAGGCATGTAGCCTCCGCTGCACCGTCTCCTCCTCATCGTCTCCCTCTGGCTCTCCAGCGCTAAAAAAAGCTTCAGACTCATCCAACACGCTGCCAAGTTGACCACAAAGTTGCTCCCAGTGGGTCCAGTCCTATAGCAAAGGCAAACATACTGAAATGTTGAAATGTTGATACATTTTAGTAAAGCCCCAGAACAGATTTTTAGACACAACAAAGACACACATTTATGTGAGCAGAAGCTCAAATGGCCTTCAGCAAACAAACATTACAAACCTGAAGCGTCTTCTGAGAAGCCACTTGTTGTTCCAGAAGTTGCTGCTGCAGAGCTTTGGCCCTGACTTCCAGATGTACCCATTCATCCTGTTTGCTGCTAAGTGCATCAGGTTCATGCTGGAATAGATACTGAAGAAAAGACAGCTGGGATCCGAGGACCTGGAGGAGTTTCTGCGTAATGAATCCAGATTTGTGACAAAAGTGAATTAAACTGTAAATAATTCAACAAACAAGACGTTTGGAGGTCCTGAATCATAAACTCTTGGAGGTTGGACTCGCTTTGTGGAAAAAGTGGAGTTTCTGACTTAAATCTGGGCTTTGCCTGCATAATCGGATACCTCGCGTCTGCAGAGATCAGCTTGAAGTTTGCTGCGGCTGGGAAAAAGGCTCGTCCGTTTTTCTGTTAAACTCTCCTCACAGCGTTTCAAGAGGCGTGAAATCCCCTGGAGCAAGGATTGGGAGGCGTGCTGCGCCTCCTCTGTTCCGCCCGGCTCGCACTGGGACGATACACAGAACCAGAGTTAGGTGAGAATATTTATGGGTTTAACTTTCAGAAAAACGGGGAAAAAAATAATTAAAACGTCACGAAAATGTTTGCAATTTTGTTGCAAAATTTTTGAAAACTTTTTCAGAAAGCTAAATTGCAGCGGCTGCTACCTCCAAGCTGAGCGGACCCTTCAGGTTTGGGAAGATCTCACAAAGTCCTGCGTCAAACGGATCCAGGAGACGAGGCCGGCAGGGGGGAAGAGTCTGCAGTTCGGAGAGAAAGACGTTGATTTTTATCAGCTTTTTCACAGAAAACTCGGAATTTAATCGTTAATTTCATCATTAAACATTTACTAATGAGTTATTTGGCTACATGTTCTTACAAAGTTTTACTATTTCAGCTTAAGCTACAGAGATGTTGTGCATATGTGTTAAACTCGAAGCGCGGGGCCAAATTAATAACTTTGGTCAAAAATCCTAAAGAACTATTGTTTTAAAATGTAAACGTAAAAATATATGTAAAGCATTTTTAAAAAGAATTGTCTTTCTTTTTTAAATTGTAACTTTTAAGTTTTATGCTGGCTATTTTTGGAGATAACTTTCTACTACAAACAATATGTTCTATTGAAAAATCATTCATTCCTTTTGTGTAAAAAAAAAACATTTTAAAACATAAAAGTGCTTTTCTTTCTTTAAAAAAATTATAAGCTAATTTGTTTCAAGTAGCTTTTTGCTCTAAATAAATGCTGGACCAAAGGAAAAAAAATGTCTCCAGCAACATTTCTACCAGTGTTTCACTGAGAAGTAGCTTCAGCAGATACAAAGTCTGACCAGATGTTTGCTAATTGCTGCTGGCTAGTCTGAAGGAGCTGAGTGGGGTGGAAGCTTAGAAACTTGGAAACTGAAGCTGTGAGGAGCTTTGTTGGAGAAAAAAAAAAAAAGACGCTTAGTGAAAGCAGGCATTTTCCACAGCTGAACGGTTGCCATGGAGATTGAAAAATTCCCCAAACAAGCATGAAAGAATAAAGGCAAAAATAACATTATAGCATAATTTTACAAAATACGACCCCTTTAAACGATAGTCTATGTTTTTTGCATTTAAAGAGAGAAATTTTCTATACATGTGGAAAAGCTTGGCATTGATTTGCAACACATCAAACCTGATGTTGGCTCTGCAGTCCTGAGCGCTCAAGCAGCCGACTGTGGGAGGAGGTGAGGAGAAGCTGCACCGTCTGGGCAAAATCGTCCAGCGGCGCCAAACCGCTGTGAGCGTCTGATTCTCCCATCAGGAGAGCAGGTTTGATCTGCGCTTCCACTTCAGCCACCAGCTCAGCCAGAGGCTCCAGCTGAGCCCATAAACTCTGAAACAAACACAAAGGAAAACAAAACTGAAATGTAGCTGGGAAGGAACCAATTACATTTACACCTTTTTTTGAAACAAATTGTTTTTAGAGGTACTTTTTACTTTTACTTCAGTTATTTTATTATGATGTATCGCTACTTTTACTTGAGTAAAAATTTTCTGTAAAAAACAAAAATCACCACAAACTTGAAGTTTTTGTTAGTTTCATATGTTTTTTTTTAAGAAACTGATTTTGATTTTTTTGTGTGTGTCTAATTTTGTTATTTTTTTTGTTATTTTGGTCCTTAAAATTTCAACCTAACTTTAGATTTTGACGATGTAGTTTTTTAAATTTAAACGACTGATAATTTGATCACGTTCTCTGTACTTAAGTAAACCAAATACTTTTCTACTCTTATTTGAGTCATTTTATTATGAAGTATCTCTACTCTTACTTGAGTAAAATTTCTGGATTTCCTACCCACTAAGTGACAAACAAAAATGTTCTAACCAAAAATTCAAACATTCAGTTTTTGTCAAAGTTTTGTAAGTTTTATATTTAAAGAAACTGATTTGGAAACATTTTATTTTGTCTGATTTTGTTATTTTTTTGTTATATGAAATGTTTTCATTTTGGTCCTTACAATACCAACATTTTAACTTGGCTTTACATTTTGGTCCATCTGATTACGTAATTTTTAAAGGTTAAATTATAATTTGACTTTACTTTTACTGGATTAAAAGTGTGATTAAGTAGTGCTACTCTTACTTGAGTACAGTTTTCAGTACTCCCCTCCTCTGTGTTGCACTAAGCTGTATTTTCAGGTTTGCTGATATTATTGTAACTTAAGCAGGTCGATGATGGCCAGCCACCTCCAGCTGCAGCAGCCTCAGCTGCGGATCCGCTGCTGCAGGTCCATCAGGGGTCAGCAGGTCGGCTGATGAGTCCAGACACGTCACGACGCTCTGCACGGCCTCGCCGAACTTCTTCTTCACTCCTGGATGAGAAGAACCTGAGGCCTTCGCCTCGGGATTACCAAAATTACAGTCATCCTTTTTCCTCATTACAAACATAAACTTCAGTTTTTTACTGAGATTTTATGTGGTAGACAAACATAAAATAGAGCAAAACCAATTAGAGAAAAGAAAAGCATCACAACTTCTTGAATATTTTACAAATCAAACTGTTCTGGTTCTAGTTTTTTAAATTCTCTTTTTATCACTTAAACGCTGCAAAACCACAAAATCTTACCAAGTATTTCTGGTCTAGTTTGTAGTAAAAATATCTTGGTTCACTTGGAATAAGACAAAACTAACTTACAAGTAGCTTTTCAGCAAGATATAGGAGCTTGATTTAAGTAAATAATTAAGCAAAACAGTTCTAGTTCCACTGGCGCCGTTACCTAGCAACGCCAGCCAAGCCCAGCCCGTCACCTAGCAACCAAGTTCTAGTTCCACTGGCAGATTATTTCACTTATAGCAAGACATTTTTCACATGTTGTAAGTGTAATAACTATTGCATTTTTATCAGTGTTCAAGAATTATTGACCTAAAACAAGCTTCTATAATATAACATGTAATATATAATTTAGCACATGTGACTCATAGCGTTCAATACACACCTGTAATTCATATAAACTCATAGAAAACCTTACAGGTCACTTTTTGTCAGTCATATAGCAAAATTTGACTGAAAAAGTGAAGTAATTACAAAAAAATCATTTACATATCATCTTAGCTGCTTTGTTATCTTGTTAGATTTTATTAAATATTACTTACTGGACATAATCAACAAAATCTGTAAAAATTACCAGGTTGAGAATTGAACTGTTTTCAGATTAAACTCTTTGTACCTCATGTAACGTTTGTCTCAGCTTAGCGTTTGTGTCTTTTATTTGCTGTAGAACCGATGAAACAGATCCTGCAGACACGGGATCTTTTCCTGGAACCTGAACAAAAAACCAAAGAAGAAGAAGAGGCACCATTTTAGATCAATTTATGTATTTAAATCTTTTTTTTCTTTTTGCCTAGTCTTCTTCTTAAAGTAGAAAAAATCATTTACTCTTCTTCCTTTTTCTTCAACTCTTTTAACCCTGCTTTATTTAAAATTAACAACTTAAATTTGTAGCTAAATTGAAATGGAAAACTTGTATTCAGTTCGGTATTTTGTCACTCCACATTTACTTTTCACGTATTTTCTAACCGTTTTCTTTTTTCCTCCGTCTTGAGGGCCGATCGTGTTTTTCTGCTCCTCCAAAACTTTCCTCAAAGTGCTCACTTTTTTCCCAACATGGGACCGAATATGAGTCCAATGCTGATTTTCCACATCATCATCATCATCATCATCATCATCATCAGGAGAGCTGCAGGACAGAATGAGGACGGGTGTGCTGTAGGTTTGAACAAACTAAAATATGAAAACATTTTCTCTTCTCGTTTGCAGTTTGTTACCCAAATGATGCTTCAGTTTTCTGAGGTTCTGAACTTGGACTGACTTCTTTTTGCTCCTTCAGTTTGTTTAACACTCCCTGAAGATTAAAGAGAAAAACAGCCACATTTGATGGATTACAGTTTAAAAATTAGCATTTTTTTAATTTCAATTAATCTTGGACACTCACCGGGTGTGAAAGGTCAGCCGAAGATGAAGACAGACGGTCGTCTTCCTCCTCTCTCAGCTCATCCGAGGCTTTTTTGGAGCAAAACGGAGTTGTGGGTCTCGAAGGAATCAGCCTGGTGTCTCCCACCGCAGCTTCCATCAAACACGGGTTTATTTGTGGATCGACGTCAGCCGTTTTCTGCTCTGACGATCCTGCAACATCTTCGTCTTTTACGTCATTCTCTACTTTTTCAAAATGAAAGGTCTGGGAAGCGTTCAAGTCCAGTTTTGAAGATGCGGGTCCAAAACTGTCATCAAGTCCAGATTTCACACATAAAACACTGATTCCAGGTTCGTCTGAACTGTTTTCAGCCTGATAAGCTGCACTCTGCTCCTCCTAAAACACAATGAATCACTTTAATCCAACATGTAATTGTTTTTTTTTAGGAATAAATCCTCACATCCTTATGTTTCCAATATTTTTTACCATGTCCTCCCTTGGTTCATCTGGAAGATTGAGCGTCTCCTCCAGGTCCTGGTGAGTTTGTGAAAATAGAAATGCAAATAAAATCCACGCCCACACATTTATTCAAACATGACCTTCTGGTTTTGAGTGTATGGATGAAAGGAAACGTTTCAAGCAGCTGCTCCTGACAGCAGAGGAGCAGGTTTCTAAGGAGAGACAGAAACCCGTCCGGTGCAGCTTCACTTCATGCAAAAATGAGTTAATTTAATTAGTAGCAAAGGATACATGCATGAATTTTATTTGAAAATCATTAAAAGGAAGCTTGATAAATATAAAAAGAATTGTTATTCCTTTTCAGAATTAAAGAGGATGTTTTGTAAATAATAGGAGATGTAAAGATTTTCAGTTACGCTCAGGTTTGGATCGTTTCAAAGATTTACCTCTGGTATACTGCATGTTAGTGTGTCAGAGGAGGAAGAGTGACGACTCTCATCCCCTTCATCCTCCTCTTCCTCTGTAACATGCATCTCAAAAGCCTCCTGATTGCAGGGATGAGAATTAATAAATCACCAAACGTGAGTCGAATTAAAACGGAGCAATAATCACTCAGTCACTGAACATCGGTGCTACTTTCATGGATGAATGAATGATCTCACTCAAATCTAGAACATAATATGAAACATTACATTAGTTTAGTAAGTATTAATATATTTATGTATATATTTATGAATAAAAATATATTTTTATCTAATATTTCAATATTTCAAGCTAATTTAATCTAATTTTCTCTGCACTCATTTATAGATTAACCTATTTATATGTGCTTATTTATTTAGTTATTTATTTATATTCAGTCATATTTACATCAATCTCAGGCATATATATATTTATAAACTTTATCTCTTAAGGTTATATTTCTATTGCTAATAACATTTTGGATGGAGTAGCTTGTCCAGTATATTATTTTCTATTTTCCATACAGTGATGAAGGAAGTAACTTTCATTTAATAACAAACTGTTAGAGAAGGAGAAAAAATATGAGAAGAACAACGTTGGCAAGATTTAGGTAGTCTGAAAATTTAAAGGTTTTTTTTAAGTCAAAATAAAAAAATAAAGTAGTAACTGTTTTTTATCTACTTAAAATAAAAAAAATACAGTAGTAACTGTTTTTTATCTATATATATTTTTTTATATATATATATATATATATATATGTATATAAAGTTGCATAAAAAGTTCCAGTTCCACTGGCGCCGTTACCTAGCAACGCCAGCCATGCCCAGCCCGTTACCTAGCAACGCCAGCCATGCCCAGCCCGTTACCTAGCAACCCAGTTCTAGTTCCACTGGCAGATTATTTCACTTGTAACAAAACATTTTTCACATGTTATAAGTGAAATAATCTGCCAGTATTGCTTTTTTAGTCAATATTCAATAATTATTGACCTGAAAGCTTCTTTAATGAAACGTATTAAATAATTTGGCACATGTGACTCGCAGCATTCAATACACACCTGCAAAACTAAAATTCAATGAATTGATTAACTTCCCTTTTAACTTCATATTTTTAGTAAAACTGTTCATAAGCAGATTCAGATAAATCCAGAAAACAGACGTAACAAAGCGTGAAAAGCTCAAACATCGAATTTAAAAGTCCTGCCAGCTTTTCAGTGTATGACAATCAAAATTCTCAGATAATGAAAAGTTTTAAATGAATCACGGCTTGTCAGACGCTTCTCTTTATCTAATATTGTCATTATTGTTACCTGGAAAAAGCGTCTGTGTGCAGGGTTCTCCAGCAGCGGCATCTCTTCAGATGAATCAGAGATGATATTAAGATTCTCAGTCGTTTCTTCTTCTTCCTTTTTGTTCTGTTTGTCAAGAATAGTAAAAAAAAAAAAAAAGATCACGCCAGTTTCAATATTTGTTGTGTTATTTGAAGAAAATGGACATATAAAAACACAGATTTCTGCTTTACTTCATTCTTGTCATCAAAAAAACCAAACAAGCTGCCAACCTGTAATCGAAGACTAGGTATATTTCAAATATTTCACACATGGAACAATCAAGGAGTTACTCAAAACACACAAAGCCATTTTATTTAATAATCCTTCACACTTTTGAATGTTTTAACTTTTGTACTGCTTATATAAGGTTTTCCTGACTGCGTTTTGACATAATCCCCGTCCTAAACCGTGCCGTACCTCCAGCAAACGCCTTTTCTCTCTGGTGATTTGCTCCAGCCCATCCAGCTGTTCCAGCAGCGTCCTGGCTTTGGAGAAGATCACCAGGTTTTCTGCTCCTTCGGGGAGATGGACCTCCTCTTTCCAGCTCTCCATGTCTTCCAAACTCTTCTGCATCAACTGGATCTGGGTCAGGATCTCCTTAAGGTGCAAAACACAGTTAAACCAGAGTTAAAACGTCCACATTAGTCAGAAAATGCATCAGTTCTAACCGAGCTGAAGCATTTAACTGTCAAACAAACGATCAAATCTTCGTCAGCAGAGTTTTACCTCACGTTCTGCCTGCGTTACGTCTGCATCATCCATGCAGTTTAAAACGTTTATGAATTTGGAGACGTTTTTCTCCATTGCCTTAATGTCAGCTTCAACCACTTCCACTATCTGCAAAAGAAACTGGCTTCAGTTTAGACGAATGTCAGTAGGGTGGGAGCTTTCAGTGCTAGCGTTAGCATGAAAAAGTGCTTTTATTTCTGGGTTTTTACCGCAGCAGCCTCCTGGAGCTGGTCAAGCGGCTCGACGATGGTCTGCTGCATCTCCTGGACCTGTTGGTCTCTCTGGTCCAGCCTCTCCTCCTGAGCGCTGACGTCACACACAGCAGAGATCTCCACCAGGCCCGACTTAAACACCTGCAGGGTGTGTCTGATCCTGTCAGAGTCTTCCAGCATCAACTATTCCAGAAATTTCAATTAAAAAGAAAAAAGCAAAAATATCACAGCCAGTTAAACGGTTGGGGCAAAATGTGCAAAGTGTAATATCTGATTTAAATCTTCGTATTTACTGATAAATCAATGGGTAATTCTGTCTCTCTGGGATAGATTTATGGCCTGTAAATGAAATTCTTTGAGTATGAGATTTTAATCTGCCCAGTTCTGCCTATTTTGAGCTGTTTTTGGTCTCTGTCACTTTAAATCCTAATAAGCTGCTGCAGGCCACGCCCCCAACTCAGCGTTTACACTCGCACATGAAAATGGCTACAAACAGATGTGCAATTATGCAACAGTACATCTATGAAAAGCAAAAGAGGAGCCTCCTGCACAACCAAACAGAATGCAGCAAGTGGTTTATGAATGGTAAGGCAACAACAAACACTTGTCTGTTCCAGCAGCCATTGTACAGCGGTTAAACAAACTGATCAAACGTGCTGGAGCTTGGTCGGGGTTGCTAGGTAACGGCACTGGGCTCGGTCTGGGGTTGCTAGGTAACGACGCAGTGCCTGTTGAATGTTACTTAACAATTTTTGCTCATTTTAAAGACAACAAAAAACATCCTGGTCTTTTTTCTAAACACTTCGGTTGTTTTTAGAAGCGGCAGAGAGCCAAATGGAAGTATGAAAACAGTGAAAATGTGAATTTTGTATAAAAGATGCCCTGTCTTCCACTGTATGGGTGAAAAAAGGCTGACATTTGAAGACCAGAGAGAGATTTTGTGGATCTCTAACCTGTAAATACTTGACATGATTGCTGAGACTTTTGGCTGTTGTAAAGTTGCACTGAGTGCCAAGCCATAACTGGGCCTCATCCAACCAGCAGGAGGCTCGGTGAGAAATGTCTTCAAACTCCTGCAGGCAGGCGGGAATCTGAAGTCAGAGAGGAAAATAAAAACATTAAACGTTTTTATGTAGTTGATGATGTTTTTCAGTGCTAGCTGAGCTGAGTGTAGAAATCTGAGGAGGAGGAGGAGGAGACCTTGTTGAGGAAGGCGGTTCGGTTCTCAGCCAGGCGGGATGCGTTCTGATAGAGCTGCAGCGGTTCTGTGAGCTGGTCCATGAGGAGCTGGGCCTCATCCGGCTGGTCCTCCGCAACGTCCTGCACTTCGCTGTCCAGGAGCATCAAGCTGCTGTGCCAGGCGTCCAGTTCGTCCCACACACACTGGAGGACAATCAAAACAACCTGAAGCACAAATCTTTGCTTCTTGAGCAATAAAAATAGTTCCAGGCACCAAAAGGGTTAAATCCATTGATTAAAAGCAGGGAATGGAATTTGAACATGTGGGGAAAAAATCAGATTTTATGAAATTATCAAAAAGATGTTCAAGCAAACAGAGAAAAATACAAAATGGAGACATAAAGACCTTCAGGACACGTTGAGCCTCTCTGATTGTTGGGCTTTTCTGCTCCAGTAAAGATGTCACTCTCTCCAGACCAGAACCCAGCTCCCTGACTCTGCGTGAAAGCTTCCTGATTGGGTTGTCCGTCTCCAAAAGCTGCTGGATAAAAAACAAACGGTCTGGAAAAAACGGTTTTGGTGGAAGACGATTCATGTGTCGGGAAAGATGGAAGTTAATGTCACCATTTCTTCTGCTTTCTGGACGGATTGTTCCACATTTTGGATCTTTGTTCGGATATCTGGCGGGATTTCTGCATGTCGGCTCCCCAAGGCGTCCAGGATGTGTTTAAGTTGGGTTTTTAGAGAGATAACGTTTTCCTGGAGCTCCTTTAAGGGCAGAACAACATGGAAACAAGATGAGACACAATGTGTCACAAACAAAGGCAAAAACTGGAATCAAGGAAAAGTAAAAAAAACATATACAAAAATTAACAATTATATTTAAATAATAATATTTTAATATTTAAAAATTATGTAATCGGACGGACAAAATAGAAAAATGTGTGTAAATTATGGTATTTTATAGACCAAAATATATAAATAACATAAACACAAAATAACAAAATTATGCAAAATAAATGCTTTTACAAATCAAATTGTTTCAATAAAAAACCTATGAATCTTTAACATTTCAAAATAAAGTTACTCAACTAAATAACTGTTCTGGTTTCTAGATGCTTTCAGAAAATGCATTGAATTGTTTAAAATTTCCACTTGAGTTCCAGAAAAACACGAACTCTCAATCTGTTATAAGCTCTGTTTTAGTATTTCTGTTTATATGCATTAATGAAGCATAAGAAATGAGCCGACCTGCGTTTTGCTTGGATCTGAACTCGTTTCCAGTTCTGGTAAAATCTCAAACACTTTTTTCTCAACGTCTCGTATTTCCTCTTCAGCTCGCCGTCTCTCTTCCTCCTCTTCCTCCGCTGCAGCCATCAGAAGCAGGTATCTCTCTTTCAAGCTGTGGGGATCAATGATGTTGTAAAAACATTTACCTTTCAGCTGGATCCATCATTCTACAAAGTCAGATTTAAGAAATCCCACCTCCAGATGCTCTCTTGGATTTTCTCCAGGGATTTCCAGGCGGACCCAGGCAGGATGCCATCTTGGGAAGATGATGAGCCCAACGCCTGCTCCAGTCGGCGCTTCAGGGACGATAAGGCCAGCTGCTGCTGCTCCATTTGGGCCAGAAGCTCCTGAGGTTCCTCCTGAGAGAAACTCACAGTGGAAGAGTCTGGAAGTTCAGCCTGAAGACCGGACAAGCAGCTGCAACTCTCCTCCATCTAAGGAAAGCAGAATTAAACCGTCAGTAATTACCATCAAAGCCTAAATGACGATTACTTTCTGCATGAAGGTGATTTGCTGATGATGACACCCACACTTGTCGTGATGTCCTTCCATTCCTCTTCCTTCTGTTGTGTCTGCACCAACAGGAGGCCCAAACGCCGCCGTAATGACGTCCAGCGCCTCCAGAGGGCGCCATGCTCGCCGTCCTTCCCCACGCCACAACCCTGCGTTGGACATCCAGCTCTCAGGTCAACCATCTTCCCAGCGAGGTCACGAAGGTCTTCCTTTAAAACCTTCACAAAGACACCAGCCTGAATTAAACTCTCATCAAACAATAATATCTCTTAAGAGGAAGAAGAATAATACATTTTATTTTTAGGCGTCTTTCGACACTCAAGGTCACCTTACATAATTTAATGCAAAAACAGAGACAAAATTTAAATGCATAGTAAAATTAAGTACATAATAAGAATTAAAAATTGTAATCACAGGACGTAGGCAACTTGAAACAGAGCGGTAACTATTTAAGCATTCACACCAGCCCTGCTTAGTTCGCTTTAATTTAACTTCTCCATTTTTGTTCACATTTTCCTTCAGTTGTTCTTGGTGCAGCGCCCCCGCAGGTGAGGAGGGGAACAGGTTTTTTCGAAAGCTTTGGTTGGTTTGACCACACTAACTGAAAATGTAGCAAATGTTTCCATTTTGGTTCCCAGTTGAACCGAGTCTACCGGAGTATCAGGTGTGAAAACTCCCTAAATCTCTATTTCAAGGCTCTAGCAGATTTTCCACATCTGACCCACCTTCACTCTCTTCTTCTGATCGATACACTCATCATACGATGTGACTTTCTCTGATGCATATCCTGAAAGTTTGGCTTCAAACTGCAACACTTCCTGTTTAACGTCTTCATGCCACTTTCTATGGGTTCTCTGTCTGACTTCACACCTGTAAGAACAGGAAGTGTAAACAAAACAAGCATATAAATACATCTCAGACACATAGTGAGGCGTGGTACCTCTGCAGACGCTCCACTCTGAGTTTTGCCTGAGCCTCCAGTACAGCTCTTCCAACCAACAACTGGCTGAGGACGTTGATGTGAAGGAGCTCGGTCTCCGGTCGTGAGAGGCAGCGTTCCTGCGGCACTCGCTCCATCAGGTGGTTTATGTGAGCTTGAAAGCCAACTTCAAGAGTTTCCAAAGCCTGTTGGGTTTGTCTTTGCTCCTGGGTGCAATCCAAAAAGCCTCCGGGAGCTGACAGGAAGGTCGCCTCGGCATTATGGAGGAAGTTCATGGCTCCCTGAGCAGCCCACTGGTAATCTTTAAGGGATTCCCTGGCCTGAGACAGACCGACCTGTTGGACACGTTCAAAATGTTAAAGAAATCTTCCAAATGGGTGAATAAAAACCATTTAAAGCTGCAGTGTGTAACTTACTATATATCACTAAGTTGTGACAGTTTCTGTGAAAAGATTGAGTTCCTCTGTCTTTTCCTGGTGCTAGCTGGAAACACCCAATCAGCTCCAGGAGGCGGGGCTTAATGCTGTCAATCACTTTGGTAACTAACATAGCTTCTGTAGTTAATGTTTTCCATTAACAGTAAGTTGTTTTGCCTTCATTAGCACCTTTAACAGTGAGTACTGTTGAGAATAATAATTCTGTGTTTTCCTTCTATCTCTTTTAGCTAGCTGCAAAGCTAAAGCTAAAGGAAATGGCATATTAGGAACTCCATCAAAGCTAAAGTTAGAGGATATGACACACTACTTACAGCTTACATAGAGGCTAACAAAGAGAATGGAGAACTTTTGTTTGATGCCATTTTGTCCTGCTAGCTCCTAAAGGTAGCATGAGAAATGGACCAGCTGTATTTTGGTGTTAATAAATGTAATTCATGAATTCAACTCATTGACTCTTCTTCAACCTCACACATCAAGAACTTAGCATGGAGAACAGATATTTTCCACAGTACAGGATGTTGATTGACAGCGCTAAGACCCGCCTCCTGGCTCTGATTGGTTGTTTTTGGTGTATTCTGTCAGATGGCAATAGTAGCTCAGGAAAGATTGATCTTTTCACAGATTGTCATCACATGGTGACAGGTTTATAAGTAAAAAGCATATTTGTTTTGTCTGCAGCTTTACGGTATTGGCCGCCTTACCATCCATGAGTCGGACTGTTGCATTACTGCGTCTCTGAGGGAATTCAGCTCATTGCAGTCTTCCAGGTTAACGTTGTCTCTCTGCGCCAGACCTGCCAACACTCTCATCCCAGACTCTACGTTTCTCCTGATGACCCAACACTGAATCACTGCATCATCTATTGCTTTCTCATCGGGTTTGACTTGTTTGTTTTCCTCCAGCTGCCTGTTGGCTCTCTGCAACAGATCCATCAGCAGCGGAAGCTCAAATTCAAACTGGAGACCCGGTAAAAGCTCGGCCTCCAGATTTTTGATTTGATCTGTGGCAGATTGCTCCCAGCAGATCAGCGTTTCCACCATGTCATGGAGCTTCTTCTTCTCTGCATTAAGCTCGGACGGCTCTAACTCACGGGCGATCGCCTCCAGATGATCCGCCGTCTCTTGGCATTGGGTGTTGACCATCGCGAGTTCGACCAGCAGTGTTTGGCTCAATCTGAACCTCTCCGCCGCGCTCACCGATTGGTTTTTAGCCTCCTGGAGTTGAGTTTGGGCGATTTTCATGAATTCCTCCATTTGTCCTCTGTGGTAAACATATCTCTGTTGCTCCATGGCGTTTATTCTGAGAGCTTTGCACTGGTCTTGCAGTTCACTAATAGCGCAGAGCACAGAGTTTCTCTGGTCCTCCTGGCAATGCTGCAGCTCTTGAACTTCCCACTGATGCTCCATTAGCTTGTGCTCCAACTGGGTGATAACTAACAGCGTCTCTTTGGTCAAAGGGAACTTCTGCTTCTCCAGATCAGCAAATGTTTGCTCCAAGTTAGCCTGAATGGCAGCTAACCCCTCTTTGGAGGACATTCTCTCATGAATTAGCTCCTCTAATTCCCAGCAGGTGGCTTTCTCATGAGCTAGCAGTCTGTCTAATTCTGCCCAAAGGCCTAAAAGCCTGTTGCCGAGGTAGCGGCTCTCAGCCGGACTCAGCTCAACGGCTAATTTTGTGCAACTCTCTGAAAGTGCGTCCACTAATTTGAGTTGGGTCTCCAGCTCTACTGCTGCTGATCGATGACTTTTTAGCTCCATTTCCAATTCACTGAGGTCAGCTTTTGAAACGTTCTCGACGTTGGTGCAGGTCTCTCTTTTCATATACGTTTCTGCTACCCAGACATCCAACCTACCAAACTCACACATAACCTTCCCTCTTTCATCAAGACCCTTTTTCATGGCTTCAAGAACACGACCCAACCTGTCAGCAACTGTTTCATACAGCTCTACGGTCTTTATTAACTCCTGATTTTCCGTTTCGGTAGCTTTACTCTTTAGCTCTCCAACCTGCATTTGCATCTTGCTTCGTCTAGATAAAGTTTCCATGTGAAATTCCCTCATTTCTTCAAACTGAAGACGAGCCTGCTCAGGAAAAACAGACAACTTTTTCCCAGAAAAGACTCGGTTTTCTGCTTGTTTTGTCAAATTGATCAAGTCCTGTAGTTGCTTGTTGATTTTACTAGTAGATCCGCTTCCACAGATTTCTGGCAAAGAGTTGAGCTTCTCTTTAGTGACACGGAGCAAAGTCTTCAGGTCCTGAATCTTTTCTTCAATCGCAGCCTTTTCTTTCTGACCCAGCGAAAAGCAGGTGAGGGAACCAGCCTGGGACTCTAAATGCAGGAGAAGCTGGTTGCAAACTTTCAGCTCTGTGGTCAGACAAGCTAAGTCTAAACAACTTATATTGTCAGTTTCAGATTTTAAAAGAGCTTCAAGTTTGGCTTTAAGCTCAGCAGCCTCTTTTAAAACGAGTTTTGACTGAGATGCAGAATTTGACGCCTGTTGATGAGCTCTTCTGATGCTTCCTTTAAGGAGCCTCCATTCCTCCTGGATGTCACCAAGCTGAGCAACGAGAACACCTGAACTCTCCGCATCACTCAGGTGGACCGACAACTGGCTGCTTAGGCAGAGCAAACCTTCCAGCGTTGACTTCTTCTGCTCCATGGTTAGCAGCAACGCATTCAGTTTTTCCTCTTGAAAGGAACTGCTTCCCAAAACACTCCTAAAAAAGTAAAACCAACACAAAATGATATTAGATTAACACATCAATTATAAAAGACACGATAAAATAATTTAAACATGACCTATTATGCTTCCTTGAACAGATTTATAAAAAACATTACTTTTTTTTATACAAATTGAGATTTTATTCTGCTCAGATTCTGCCAATTTGAATTATTTTCAGAATGAGCTGTTTTAGGGAACTGTCCCTTTAAATCCAAATAAGCTGCTGCTGGCCACGCCCCCCAATCAACGTTTACACTCACAGTGAAAATGGCTGCAAACATATGTGCAATTATATAACCATACATCTTTGAAAAGCAGAAGTGGAGCCTCCTGCACAACCAACAAAAATGCAGCAAGTGGTAAGTCAACAACAAAAGACTTGTCTTTTCCAGCAGCCATTGTACAGCCCATACAGCATTAAAACCAGCTGAACAAATGTACTGGAACTCCGCTTGGGTTGCTAGGTAATGTCGCAGTGTGACTTAAAATTTTGAAATGGTTCATTTTCCAGACAATAAAAACATCAACTTAATGCCAAAAACTACCTGTGTTTAAGTGCTTTTTCTGGTTTTAGAAGCAGCAGAAATGCAAATTAAAATGTAAAAAAAAACAAAAAAACATGCAAAAGTGAATTTTGCATAATTGGTCGCTTACAAGCTCATCTTTTCCTTTTCCGCCGCTACGACCTCAAGGAAGGCTCTGGCGTTCTTCTTCTGCAGGTGATACTGCTTGACCAGATCCAGCTGAGCTGCTTTGACCTGAACTGTGGCAGAGGCATCCAGCAGGGCTGAGCTCCACTCTGCCTCCGCTCTTTCTGAAGCCTTCGGGTCTGAAACCGTTGTCACGTTGCTTTTAATGGAAGCCACTTGCTCCTGCACGGACCGCCTGTACTCCTAAAGGAAGCACAATGCCAGGGAAAGAAAAGCTCAAGATTAGTTTGGCAAAAGCTAAATCAAAAGCAAAAACTCCAGGTTTTCAACATTAGATGTTGCAGTCATAAAAATTAAAGGGCCGGCTGTGCCAGAATGTACTGATAAAACTCATTAAACTGTTAACAGCTGTTTGTTTCAGCATTCAGTAAGTGTTTCTTAAAATTAAATAATATTAAACATCTTTTCACGCTGGTCAGTCCATCCAGAACTTTGTGATTGTTTTTGTGTTTTTTTTTGCAATCAAAATCACAGATTTTGTGGCTCTAATGTAGAGAGATTTGTAGGGAATTTTTCATAATATTTGCACTTATGTGACTTTTTGTTAATCACTTGACATCAAGTAAGGCTGAGGAGGCAGTCACTTAAACCCAATGTTTTTGATCAATTTTGAGAAAAATCAGTTCTTAAACGTTTTTTTTTTTACAGGAAAAAAAAGTTTTGACAAAGGAGAGTAAAGTAAAATGTGATGGAATAATTCACATACCTGCGCTTCCTGCAGCTGTTTGTCCATAGCTGCAGCACTGAGGCGTGCAGGCTGATATCGGCAAGCAAGAACACGCTGAACCGTCCGTGCTAATCGGACGTCTGCATCACCAGGTGAGGATGTCAGGTACCAACTCAGGTCCATATGAGGCATTTTCTAAGAAAAAAAGAAAAAATGAACCTTAAGGTGCACATAAAATCTATTTCTTCTGATAACCTTAGAGCAACAAAGTCAACAGAGGAAGTAAAGTGATATTAATATGATCTCATGACAAAGAAACAGCAGATGATGGTAATTTTCCATATTCCAGCTATAAATTTTAAAGTGTTATATTTGGATTTTATGTTAAAATCCCTAACAAAGTAGCATAAAAACTGGAAAAAATGTGCCTAGTTTTCACATTTTTTACAAATTAATCCTGCATTTGGAGTCAACCTGCAGCTCTCTGACCCTCCTATAGGAAAACTCAGAGAAGCAATTTGCCTTTGGAAGCCACATAATTACAGAGTGCATGTTGTAATACTGTGTGTAATTTATTCCCACTTGTCATGTGAATGCCTGAGGTTTGTCAGACAGCAGCAGTGATAAATGAAGACCAAAAAACAGCAGACAGGTCGAATATAAAATTATGGCAAAGCTTATGAAGCAATTCCTGAACATCTCATGGAATAAAGTTTAATAAACCATCTGAAAAAACTGCAAGGAACAACTGAAAGCCTAAGGCATGGCAGAGTCACAATTTACACCATAAATCACTTAAAAATCTGTTATAAAGCTTTAAAATGTGACTTTTACAAACGCTCTCCATCTAATCTGACTAAACCCAAAACCTGCAGCTGTACACTGCAAAAATACAAAATCTTACCAAGTATATTTGGTCTAGTTTCTAGTGCAAAAATCTTAAAATAAACTTGAAATGAGACAAAACTAACTTACAAGTAACTGTTTAGCCAATATAAGAGCTTGTTTTAAGTAAATAATTCCTTATCATGGTTTCATTGGCAGATTATTTAACTTATAAAAATAAACTTTCACATGTTATAAGTTAATTTATCTGCCAATAGAACTAGAACTTTTTCATAAATATTAAGGAATTATTTACTTAAAACACTGTTGAAACGTTACTTTTATGTTAGTCTGTCTCATTTCAAGTGTACAAAAATATTTAGTTATGTTTAACCAGAAATACTTGGTAGGATTTTGTGTTTTTGCAGTGTAAGTGCAGATGAGTAAAAAAATCACACCACACTTTTGAGATTTTTATTCATAAAATGTTTTCCACTTCAGTTATGAACTTTTTTGCAAAAGAAGCAGTTTAAATTGTTCACTTTTAGACATAAATAAGTCAAGAATCATTATGAATATTGATATCAAATATCAACGTTCTCGAAAAATCACATAAAATGTAATTATTCTAACATAACTGCTGTTTTATCTTGATCTGTGTGAAGTGTAATTAGACTAAAGACTCCACGGGAAACGACTCTCTCATAAATCCTTCCTGTTAGGCAGCATCATGGGAAAACACAAACATCAGTCAACTCTCTTCTTCTCACTCTGACATGCATTCAGAAATGATTTAACCCTTCATTTGGAAACAGAGACTTGAACTTGTTTCAAAAAGTGATGCATTATATGTGCACAAATATAAGAGATAATATTTGTGACTCAGTTTAGGACAGAAGCTGTGTTCAGGTTTTGCATTAAAACCAGTTAAAACTCACCTGTAAAATGTTACTTTGCTCCAGCGACGCCTGAATCGCTGATAAACTGTCCTGCAAGGCGGAGCTGTAGCTGTGGCTTCCCGGTGATCTACCTGTCGACTCTTCAGCCCCGGGACCGCATGCCGATCCCGGCGGGATCCGCTCCGACTCCATGACTCTTTGGCTTTGAAGCTACGCAGAAAGAAGCCAGGAATGGCGTCACATTTTAGCCTTTCCCCATGTTTGTCCACAGATAACAGCACTTCCTGTTCTCTTTTTCCCGCCTCCACCGCTGCAAATATCAGGTTGTCAGTGGCTCAGCCAGTTAGTGCAGTTAACACAAGAATGCACCCGGGTGAGTGAAGAAGAGTAGGAAGCCCTGGGGGTGAAGGATTCCCCGTCTGCTCACATGAAACAACGCTGACTCTGTTTTTTTACAGTGTCGACAAACTGGACTGAAACCAAAAACGTTAGCAGGTTACAAAAGAAGGGAGTCGCCTTGATAAACGTCAGGGGGGAGATGAAGGTGTGTATTGTGGCTGGTTTCTATGCAGTGAAAGAATGGAAACATGCAAAATGATTTGCAACAAGGAAATGGAAAAATAGTCATCTAATGATCAAAATACAACTGATAAATGGGCTTCATTTAGAGCACAGGTGTCAAACGCAAGGTCCGGGGGCCAAATCCAGCCCACCGTAGCTTTTTATGTGGCCCTATAGAAACGTCTACACCCCAAATTACAACAACCAGTGTCTTTGGTTTTTCATGATTCCACAATTGCTGAAATTCTTGGAAAATAACCAGATTGTCATTTTTTTTTTTTTTTTTTGCGGTAATGTATAATTATGAATTCATTGCAAATTTTCTGTAAAATGTTCAAAAACTAACATGGTAGTAGTTTTTACTTCTACTCCACCGCTTCCTTATTTAATCTCAACTTTAGCCTGCGATCCATATGGTAAGTAAAATGTCAGTTATCATCTGACACAATATGGCGCAAAACTTCTTTCAAATGTTTTTAAATTTTCTGATTTTAACTGCAAAATATCAGAAAAACAACAACCAATTGTTAATGTGTCCCATCTGTACAATCTGATACAACCGATACGGCCCAAAATGAAAGTCTGACACAAAACAAAATCTGTTTTGTCTTGTGCAGAAGCAGAAGTTTATTTATTTTATTGTTGTTTAGATTTCCTAAAGCAGTACCACATTTCTGCTCCTGTCACTTTAAGAGCTCCGTCCTAAAAACCTGGCCTGCTCTGATTGGTCAGCTGGTCAATTCAAAATGCAAAAGACAAAAAGCCCATTCTGTCATGCTCTTCTGCACCTGTGCATGTTGGCTATCTGGAGAAAGTACACAAAGCCAAACTTTCCTGGCTGAACAGATAAAACCGTAAACAGAAACCAGATGCTAACCCTGATAACGAACGATGGTGTAATGACAAATATTCATATTGACAAATTACTAAAGAGATATTTCAGGCATCCAGAAACAACCACAAGAAGTGAAAGGAAGTGAAAGCTACTTTGGCAGCGTCCTCAAATTGTTCAGGATTTTGCTCAAATTTAGCTGCTTTTCGGTAGATGGCCAATGCTTTAAAATGAACTTTGGCAGATGGGAGGCGTTCAAACGATAAATGATCAGGTAAGAAAAGAAAAAAAAACGCAAATCTGTTCTTGCAAAAAAGCAGTTTAGCATAAAATTACAACTTTAAAATGTCATTTTTACTTCTTGGTGTCTCTCACACTTGACTGCAAGACATGTTTGTAAATGTCAACGTTACTTGATAAAAAAAAATCTAAAGAGCTGAGAACAGGTTGTTGTCTTAATCTGCAGGAAGTTTAGGAAAAAACACTTATCTGTCAGAAGAGAGCTTGACCTGATGACCTTTATATTCAGGGTTCTGAGCCCACGCGAGCGAGCGAACGACCAATGCAACTCCAGGTTCAGCATTCACAACTCAGATGCACATATTCAGCCACTTCCATCTGTAGGTGGCGCTATAACTTCAGCTTATAACTCCAAACTTATTAATCACATTAACAAAACTGATACGTTTCTTAGATAGATTCTCCAACAGATCTGTGCCAAAGTTATTGGTCTGGAATATTTCCCACCAGAGCCATGAAATCTGGATTAACCAAAACCAACTCCACCCCTAGAATCAAAAATAAAACCTGGCACCATATGCACTAAGGAAGAAACAAAAAAGTTATGGCGGTGGATTTTCTTTTTTGCCCAATTACAACTTAATAAAATATTACCACAAACGTAGCTACATTTTAAATCATAATTTTAAAACTGTTAAAAAAAAATCCACAATTTCCTTCAAACTGCCAATTAGAAACACAATATTGACAATATCTAGCTAGTATTTTGTCCAGCTTTAGGTGGAGCTGTAAAATGGCGAAATTTGTTACACAAAAATCGCAGCTTGGATTTTTGCCAAACTTTGCACATACTAACACCACATACATCCTACCTCATATGGTATCTGATACGGTCATGGTTGGTTGAAGTGTGGGGGCTTTATTTACAAAAATGTGAAAAATGTTTCACCTGGCCTCCAAACTTTAAAAGAAAATCTAAAAAAAAAAAAAATCCAAATGAGCTCAAATTTCCAGGTTTCTTTCTTTGAATTGTTCTCAACATTTCATACTCTCTGTTTGGCCATGCATCTTCCAGAATCCTAGACAATCAAAACTAAATTGCTAACACTCAACATATCATGGGAAAACATTTTTCAATTGACTCCGCCCACGACGCATCACGTTTTTATTTGATTCCACTAATGCTGCGACGCATCACATGATGATGTTTTCATTCGACTCCGCCCACGATGCGTCACGTTACGTTTTCATTTGACTCCGCCCACGATGCGTCAGGTTACGTTTTCAGTTGACTCCGCCCACGACGCGTCACGTAACGTTTTCAGTTGACTCCGCCCATTATGCGTCAGGTTACGTTTTCATTTGACTCCGCCCATGTTGCGTCACACGCAGTTTTCATTTGACTCCGCCCATGATGCGTCACACGCAGTTTTCATTTGACTCCACCCATGATGCGTCACACGCAGTTTTCATTTGACTCCGCCCACGTTGCGTCACACGCAGTTTTTATTTGAC
>NW_015114165.1:88237-88516 GCF_001443285.1 Poecilia latipinna | reverse complement strand
GTTTTCATTTGACTCCGCCCACGTTGCGTCACACGCAGTTTTTATTTGACTCCGCCCACGTTGCGTCACACGCAGTTTTTATTTGACTCCGCCCACGACGCATCACAAGCAGTTTTTATTTGACTCCGCCCATGATGCGTCACAAGCAGTTGTTTTTTTTGACTCCGCCCAGGACGCGTCACACGCAGTTTTCATTTGACTCCGCCCACGTTGCGTCACACGCAGTTTTCATTTGACTCCGCCCACGATGCGTCACACGCAGTTTTCATTTGACTCCGC
>NW_015114165.1:42496-85007 GCF_001443285.1 Poecilia latipinna | reverse complement strand
CATTTGACTCCACCCATGATGCGTCAAAAGCTGTTTTCATTAGACTCCGCCCACGTTGCGTCACACGCAGTTTTTATTTGACTCCGCCCACGACGCATCACAAGCAGTTTTTTTTTGACTCCGCCCAGGACGCGTCACACGTAGTTTTCATTTGACTCCGCCCACAACAACGTTTCTGTTCCATCTATTATTTGTGCATGAAAAGAAGGTTGACATTTACGGAAGTAACTTTGGATGGAGCTGTGTACGGATTGATTGATTTTAACGTTTATTCTGAAATGGGAGCCAAAAGGATCGTCTATATCTGATATAAACAGGTCTAATGTAGTGAATAAAAAGTCTTGATCATTGTTCGTCCAGGTATTCATGTTATGTTTGTTCCATTTATTCTTCCTTTAAAAGCAAAAGAAGTGAAAAAACTTTTAAAATGTGCTAACAAATAAACCAAACAGCTCACCTTTCCCAGTGGCCACAGCATTTCTTTCAGCGCTCCATCTTGCTTCCATTTCTTTTCTTCAGGTAGCAGTGAAGTGCCGTCTTGTCCTGTGGGACAATGCTTCCCGTGTGTACATTCAGAGTCGTTAGCTCCTCCTTGCGCCGCCCCCTCACCTGCTCCACCTGGGCTCATTGCACTGTCGGCAGCTGTCAGTTGTTTGTCAGTTGCATCAATTTGATTTTCGGTTTCAGTTTCATCTCGATTTGGCACCAAATCCTCCGCAGAGCTCAGGGCAGGAGGCGCAGTTTCCCCCAAAGAGTGACAGGCAGTCGCCCCCGATTTGCTGACTGGGGATGTTTGAGCCGTTTCAAACTCACATTTGGAGTCGGATTCAGACAGAGTCAGAGCTTCGTCATTCTTTACTGCATGGGTTGGCTGAGTCTCTTTGTTTTCTGATTGCCTGCTTGAACCTTTTCGTTCTGCAGGTTTTCCGTCTAACTCAGGGTTGGGTCTTGGTTTCTTCTCAGGAAATCCTGCGTTTGAACTTGTTTTACAGTGTTGATCTCCTACATATCCACTTGGCTGTATGTCAAACGACTGCAGCTCCAAAACTACAGTGAACACTTCATCTTTGCTTCCATTGACTTGCCCATTTTGCTCATCTTGTTCTCTTGCACCTGCACTGAAAGCCTCTGATTCTGCAGCTTTTATGCAGGTTTCTGAAGGTGTTTGGTCCGACTCTGACTGGGCTGAATCTGTGAAAAATCTAGTTGCTTTTTCTGTGTTTTCAATCAGCTCCTTTTCCGTTTTTTCTTTCTCCATTTCTGGTTCAACTAAACATACTTCTGTTGAGACATCAGAATGGTCTTCTAAGGCATCAAGCCTCTCTGAATGTATCGGCGGAGGATCAGGCACGTTGTTGATCCCAGGAATGGTTGCTTCAGTCGATTCTTTAGGGGACGAGACAACCGGTAATTTGATTTTGTTGATTTTGTCTGAATAAGACGGGTCTAAAACTAAGGCTTCTTCAGTGTTTAGTGAGGCGGATATGATTGTTCCTGCAATATTTCCAGAAACTGTCATGTCCGTTGAGTCAACAGCAATCTGTTGGTTAGTTTCTCCTGATGTAGACGGCGGCTCCTTTGACCCGAAAACATCTGGACTTTCTGAACAAACGGCTGGAATATCGTCTAAAGCAGCTGTTGCACAAATAACAGGGATGTTTTCTGGATTCGGTTTATTGGCATCAGTTTCAAACTTCAATACTCCTGGTTGAGAACTGAGCAGTTTGGTTGGGACTTGTAAGGTTTCCCGGCCATCTTGGTGTCTGTCTGAGTTGGGTTCACAAACATCTCCGGCTTTTTCTTCACCTCCGTTTCGCATTTCTGTTAGCATTTAATTAACCTGTTAAACCCCCACAAAAAACAAAAATATTAATCAGTAGCTATGTGTGGAGTTTGTCTTTAAATTAAATAACATTTTAATTGTCCTCACATTAATCACTCCCTCCAGGATTTCATGATTGACTCTGTGATGTTGTTTGTAATAAAAATCACTAATTTCGTGGTGCTAATATATACATATTTGTGCAAAATTTTGTAATATATAAATATACAGAAATTAGAAGCTCACTGCACTGAACTGCATTGAAAACCTGGATTTTCCTCCAAATATTGATTCCTGAACTTTTCCTGAGTTAAAACATTAGTATTGTTATTTTCTTAGCATTATTTGAGGTTTGAAAGCTCTGCTTCTTTTCTTATTTTGACTTATATTTCTCATTTTCTGAAAATAAATACTACATTTTTGCTTGTAATTTCAGAGACATGTTGTCAGTAGTTCATAGAATAAAAGAACAATGTTCATTTTATTCAAACATAAAACTATCAAAAGTAAAATCAGAAAAACTGATCATTTTAAGTGGTCGGTTAAATTTTTTTAGAGTTGTATAAATATACATTTAGAAAGAAAAATTGTGTTGTTTTTTTAGTACAAAATTTGCCAAATTTTATTTGTTCTTATGGAGTCTCTTATATGTATATTTGTAAATTTATTCCAGATTTTTAAAAATGTATTTATCTCATTATTTAACTATAAAAAGTAAAATCAGAGAAACTGAGCATTTTTCCAGAACTGTTTAAATATTTTTAAGATATTTTTTGATATGTGTACTTATAAATTACTTTTCACTCGCCGTATCAATAACAGACGTCAAATAAAGTAGTGCAGCAGAAGTCGGAAATACTGCCTCCTGGAGGTGGGAGTTAGTCATATTTTTGAACATTTTTGCAGAAATTTTGCAATAAACTCACAATTATACATTAGCGTGAAACAATTTGTTGATTTTGCTTGGATTTGGTGGAATAGTGACCAAGTGGAGGGACTGACGATGTAATTTGGCAACATGCTGAGACAAAATGCTTTGATTTGATTGATAACATAACATTTAAGCACACAACTGTTATTCTGAAGGTCCAAAAAAAGCTACTGTGAGCCATTTTTGGCCCCCGGGCCATAAGTTAGACACTTTAATAAGAATATTCTCACCAGGCCTCGACTTTCCATCAAAACCTCTGAAGCGCTTTTCAGCAGAGTTTTCATCATTTCTTCACCCAGACAATTTACCAGAATGTTCTGCTGGGAAAGAACGTCGTAAAGTTTGTTTTGAAGCTGTAAACCTTCATCCAGAACCGCCTATGAGAGAGCAAAAATTTGCTTTAATTATATTTAGATTTGTTTTTTATTACTATGAAAACATCACTATCACTAAGAAGATAGCTCACTCCTGCTGGAATGAGCTGCATCCTGTTTTTTCTTTCTGATTTTTAACAAAACAATGAGCACCATACATAGACATTCAAGTCATACTTGAGACAGTACTTTGGAGAATAAACATAAACTAATAAATGACAAGACAAGAACCAAAAACAAAGCAAGATACATTCAAACAAAAATCCATCAATTTTTTCCATAAGTACATTGATATAAAGTAGATAACTAAAAAATAAACAAACAGAGGTAACAGAAAGGAAATAAAATATAAATTAAACAGAAAACAACTAAAATGGGGCACTTAAAGGGCTTGATGTATTCTGTGCTACTAAAATTGTTATAAGGCTTAGATAAAGGCTGTATGCCATTACAACTGGGAAGTAAGGGGAGCACCACTCATCGGGTCACATCGAGCATCAAAGACCTGACATGGTCCAGAAACGGTGACCAGATTCTTGAAAATGTGATTTCAGAGCCTTTGAGAGTATGCCTAATTTTTTCAGTTTCATGAATGAAAGGGCATCTTTTATCCAATGAGAATGTGAGGGTGGGAGAGGATTCTTCCAATGCATCAGTGGGATACGCCTAGCCAGTAGCGTGAGGAAGGTCAGCATGATGGGGAGGCAGTAACTGGTTTTTGGGGAGAACCCCAAATAAAGCAGCGAGTGGAGATGGCTGTACTGTGGTCGAGGTGATTACAGAAAGTGAGTCCAAAACAGATTTCCAAAATTGAAATAGGGAGGAACAGGTCCAAAACATGTGGCCGAGAGCGGCTGGGCCCAAACCAGACTTCACACAGCTTGAATCCACGTCCGGAAAGATTCGAGCCAGTTTGCTTTTGGACCAGTGTACTCAGTGGACGACTTTACACTGAACTATTCTATGTCGGGCACAAACTGATGAGGTGTGAATGCGTTCCAGAATAGTTTGCCACATTTCATTATCGATCTCTGCGTTAAGATCATCAGACCAAGTAGCCTGAAGATGGCCAAGCCCAGGAGTCATGTTGAATGTTGATATTGTACCCTTTGCAGTGGGACTAATTTCTAGCAGTTGATCAACCATATTGGGGGCAGGGATTATTGGAAAACCTGGGAAACGATGACGAATAAATATCTAACTTGTAGAAATCTCAAAAAGTGGACAGCTGGTAAGTTAAAATTTGAAGATAATTGAGCAAATGAGGCAGAAGTACCATCTAAGTATAGATCTTTCAGAGAAAAAAGCCCATGGCTTTTCCAACTGAAAAAGTTTTATCAATGAGTGAAGGTGGAAATAGAGGATTCGAGTTTAGTGGTGACAAAAGAGGTATTCTCTGGATCCCAAAATGTTGCATAATCTGAGCCCATATTCTAAGGCAGTTCTTAATTATATTGTTGGTGTAATTTATAGGAGATGTTGCAGGGGGAAAGCATAAAAGAGAGTACAAGGAAGCAGAGCTACTTGAGGCCTCTTCTGTTGGTAACCATTTGGGAGTCTCACAGTTCGCATTGCACCAAAATAACATTGTACGAATATTAACAGACCAATAATAGCATAAGAAATTTGGTGTGGCAAGCCCTCCCATTTCCTTACTTTTCTGTAGGATGCTCTTTCGTATTCTAGGAGGTTTTCTGTTTCATGTGAACTGAAAAACTGAAGCATCGAGCGTCCTAAAAAAATATATTTTGGGGGATAAATACTGGTAAACACTGGAAGAGGTACAAGAATTTCGGCAAAACATTCATCTTGATACAGCTGATCCTGCCTGCTAAAGAAAGTGGCAGCATGGACCAGTAAGTCCTGAGTCAGCTGGTCAAGTAAGGGAGAAGAAATAGCTTTAAAAAGTTGTGAATAATTACATGGATTTCCAGGTACTTAAATGCTTGCAGAGAGATCTTGAATGGTAAGCCAGTGTAGGCCGTAGCTGCATCATTAATTGGAAATAACTCACTTTTATTAAAGTTCAGTTATTTGTCCAAACTTTTCAAGCAGGTCTAATACTGGAGGCATTGAGGTCTCTGGGTCTGAGAGAAAGAGTAACAGGTCATCAGCATATAAAGAGACTTGATGGTTCAGACCACCTCTTGTGATGCCGTGCATTGGACTGGATCTAATGGCTGCAGCTAGAGGCTCTATAGCAATTGCAAACAAAAGAGGGGAGAGTGGACAGCCCTGTCGGGTTCCACGGCCAAGGTGAAAATATTCTGAGTGGTCATTGTTTGTGCGAACTCTGGCTAACGGAGAAGTATATAACAGTTTGATCCAGGAAACAAAGGAACAGCCAAAACATCGTAAGGTGTAAAACAAATAGGACCACTCTACTCGATCAAAAGCTTTTTCGGCATCCATTGAGATAATCACTTCTGGGGTATCAGCTGATGTAGGTGAATATATTATATTTAGCAACCGCCTAATATTATGAAAGGAGTGTCTGTTTTTAATAAAGCCTGTCTGGTCAGGGTTGATGATTTTGGTCATGATTACCTCCAGACGTTTTGCCAACATTTTTGCCAAAATCTTGACATCTGTACAGAGCAATGAAATAGTTGTTGCAGACTCGTGGATCTTTATCTTTCTTTAGGATAAGGGAGATAGTAGCTTGTCGCATTGTGAGAGGGAGAACACCAAATTCATATGCTTCTTTAAGCATGTTAAGCAGAAGGGGAGATAGTTTTTCTGAAAAGACCTTACAGGATTCTGATGGAAAACCATCAGATCCAGGGCATTTTCCACTCTGCATTGATAATATAGCACTCTTGACCTCAGCGAGCGGAAAGGGCTAGTCTAAGTCAGAGGCCGTTTCAGGATCAATTGTAGGGATAGAAAATTATCAAAGAAACTTTCATAATGAGCTTGATCGGGTGAACACTCTGAAGTCTCTAAACTGATTGTTGATAGTTTGTGGATTAATAGAGGTCCCATTGGAGATGTGAATTTCAGCGATGTGCTGGTTTGAAGCTCTCTGCCGAATCTGATGAGCAAGAATTTTGCTGGGCTTGTCACCAAACTCATAATAACTATAACGGCTTTTAGATAATCGTGCCGCAGCTGCGTCAGAAGCTAGAGTGTCAAATTCAGCCGTTTTTATCAACAAACGTTTTATAAGGTCTGGAGCAGGGGACTCTGCACATTTTGTTTGCAGGTCAGATATAGCACTAGATAGGATAAGACTTTTTTGTGTGGTTGTTTTTCTAAGATATGCTGAGTAAGCTATTATCTCCCCCCGTAAATACGCCTTACATGTCTCCCAAACTGTTGCTGCAGATACATCTGGAGTAACATTAGAGGCGACAAACAGGTCTAAACGGTCATTCACAGGATCAATGAGTAAAACCGAATTAAAACGCCACGGAGGCCGTGAAGCAGGTCTACCCGGGAGAGAGAGATCCAAGGTGACACGAGAATGGTCTGAGATTACGATGGGATTACAGCAACATGACCAAACTGAGGAGAGCAGTCTGTTATCCAGAAGAAAGAAGTCAATTCTAGAGAAAGTAGAACGCACTGGGGAGAAAAAGGAACATTTTCTGGTGTTAGGGTTGAAATAACGCCAAACGTCTGAGACTGCATATTGCTGCATAAATGTATGTAAAACTTTGGAAGACACTGAATATGACTTGTTGAGGAACGGCCAAGCAAAGGGTCAAGGAAGCAGTTAAAGAATGAGCTGGCTGTTATTCAGACCAGGAAGTGAGAAGAAAATGTTTTTGAAAAAGTCCTCATCATCCCAATTCGGACCATATACGTTTACTATTGCCAAATTGCTACTGCTAATTCTTCCCAGGACAATAATATAACGGCCGTTAGGGTCGGATATGACTTTGGTCACAGAGAGGGGAACAGATTTATGTATTAGAATAGCAACCCCACGTGCCTTGCTATTAAATGATGAATGATGCACCTGGCCAACCCACCCACCACGAAGCCTCAGCTGGTCTGACAGTTTTAAATGTGTTTCCTGTAGGAAAGCAATTCTTGTGTTTAAGTGTTTTAGATGATTAAATACTTTTTTACGCTTTATAGGAGAGTTCAACCCTTTAACATTCCAACTGACAAATCTTAACGAATCCCCTGGTGCCAATGGGGCGTCAGTACTTGGTGTGATAGATATGAAAATGACAGTGAGCTATGAACTGTAGCACATATGGAATGAGTAGCACCAACACATGCAGATAAGGAAGACCCGCAAAATACACATACAAAAAGAGGGAAGAAAAAACAACAATAAAAATAAAAATGGGAGATGGGGTTCTAAGAAGGTATAAAAAGCACAAATGTAGCAGCAGTCCAAGCGTGCGTCTACTCCTCACGCATTCCACCCGCTTATCCCTGTTTTTTATTTTTAACAAGAACAGCGAAGAGGGGAAAGGTCCAACGCTTGGATTATAAGTTAGAGGATGGATCCATCTGTGGCATTTTAAAGCTCAATGATAAAAGAATGAATAAAAGAATAATACAAAAGAAACTTATGAGAAAAATCTGTCCTGCTTGGACTGAGAGGCACAAAGGGAAAGGTAATTTTCATGTTATTAAGATAAAGTGCAGCCGAAAAAAGCTTTGGAGGCTGAAGCCTCTCTGATTTACAAAAGCACAGAGAGCTGAGTCACAACTTTAATTCACATGTTGTGCAGAAATAGTTTAAATTTGAACATTTTTGGCAAAAAAAGGACTATGCAAACTCAAGTTTGCATGAAACTACTCTGAATCAATTAAAAATAGGATTCAGACATGTAAATTAAAATCGAAAAATTTTATGTACTTTAATTTTTAAAAAATTTTATGTACATGTTTTGCAGAAAAAGTTTAATTTTGAAAATTTTTGGCAAAGAAAAGGGCCTTTGAAACAACAGTTAATCATTAAAAGATTTATTCAGACGTGTAAATTAGAATCAAAATTATAAATTACATAAATTTTTAATTAAAATTAAGAATTTTAATTGACATGTTTTGCAGAAAAAGTTTAAATTTGAACATTTTTGGCAAAAAAAGGACTTTGCAAACTGAGGTTTGCATGAAACAACTGAATTATTAAAAACTTTTAAATTTCAGGTTTT
This sequence comes from Poecilia latipinna, assembly GCF_001443285.1. Taxonomy (NCBI): domain Eukaryota; kingdom Metazoa; phylum Chordata; class Actinopteri; order Cyprinodontiformes; family Poeciliidae; genus Poecilia; species Poecilia latipinna. The sequence continues at coordinate 76,763 of NW_015114165.1, read as the reverse complement.
CCTAACATCACAGATTCTTGTTATATTATAAAATCTAATATCAAGACACACCTAGAAGTTTTTTAAGAAAATGAAATAATCTCTTTGGAGTGTTGAAAATAATTCACTCAAAATATAAACAAACAAGTTGATTGGTATAATTGATGTGAATTTGCTTGACGATTTCTAAAATGATGAACATTTATTGCTTGTTTCATTGGTTCCTGTGTTAAGTTGACTTAAATTTCAGCTTCTGTATCAAAACAAAACAGTAAATAAATGTTTGCGATAACATGGCAGTAATATATTAACTTTTTGGGTTGAATCTAAACCTCAACCTGATCCATGTTTAATGGAAACATTAATGCAGACGTTTGTGAATTACCTGCCCAGGTGACGTCTGAACTTCCACTGCTTGGATCCACAGCTGCAGATCTCTGATGACGCCTCTCACCGCCTCGCCCGTCACTGCCACACATTCTTCCTTTTTCTGGTTAAAAACTGACCTCAGGCTGGATTTAGGGCACAAAAAGGAGAGAATTCAGCTTTTTTAGACAAAATGTTTTTAGAAATGAATGGAAAGTGAATTTTTATGGAAATGAAAAGACTTTTCTTTTCTTTCTGTCACAGAAATCACTATATCCATGATATAGTGACTCTCTACTAGTAAAAATTAACACATTTAAATTAAGATAATCATAATGTAATGACAATTAAGTCGTATGAGAATAAAGTCACAATATAACAAGAAAAACTAATAAAGCAATAATATTTTGAAAATAGTCGATATTAAAGTTTTAAAGATATTAAAGATTTTATTCTCATGCAACTTTATTCTAGTAACATTATGACTCTCATAATTTTACGACTTTATTTTCATCATTTTATGATTTTAATCTCATAGTTTTATGATTTTATATTCTTAGTGTGACCCTAATACTTCTCTGCCAAACCTATGACATTTTCAGATCAGTCTGTTTTATATATCATTTTACTGAATTTGCACAACAGAATTTGCTTCCATAAATAAATAAATAACACAAGAAGAACGTTGTTGTCTCCATTCTTTCTGCTGAATCAGCCATCCTCTGCTGTCTGTCTCAGTTACAGAGCTGCTTGCAGCTCACATCTGCCTTTATTTGCTGTCATAAACTGAGACGAAGTACCTGAGGAGTTCTTTCCAAACAGCACTGACAGTAAAAATGGCTTCTGCAGGAAGCACTTCCTGCATTTCCCTGGTCCTCTGCAGGCCATTAGCTCTGATATCCAGCTGTGTCAATCTGCTATCCAACTCCTGAGAAGCACACATGTTTATGTTATTGAAAGCAAGCATGCAGTTTTTGACATGTGTTTATTTGGAGATGTAGTGACACTTTGCAGTATCCTTTAATGTTACCTGTACCGAACGCCACTGCTGTGTCAGCTGGAAGACATCTGGCAACACAGACAGCTCCTCCACATTTTTGCCAAGATCTCTTAGATCTGCCTGTAAAAGGGAGGCTTCTCCCTGCAGAGGGATTGCACGCTCTATCGCCCTCTTGTGGTTTTGAAGGTTACTGATTTGCTCTGAAAGGCTGGCTTGGGCTTCTGCTGTGCAGCTGGCTGCGAGGGAATCCCTGAGCGTTACAAGCACTAAAAGCTCCTTTTCAATTTCTGCTACTTGTTTCAGCAAAGCCTGGGAAGCGGATGGAGGAAAAGAGAAATGTGAAACATGATACAGGTGGAAAGAGAATATGCAGAGTCAGCTTTCTTAAAGGGTTTTACCTCCAGAGCTGCTGCATCAGAGGTCAGCCCGCCGGAGCTTTCTGCTCGGGGCTGGCAGGCCGTCATCCTCTGTTGAAGGGTTGTCAGGTGGTGGTGGCAGGTCTGCAGCAGCTGGCCCAACTCTTCCTCATTACTCAAACCTTTCTGCAGGTGGGCGCACAAACCCTGCGGACATTTCAGACCAAGCAACTCAAACTCAGAGGTCCCTGTACTCACGTAAGATTTTAAAATACTGCTTCCGTGTATTTTAAAATCTGGCCTTCCAGGGAATTATTACTAATTAGGATACGCAATCAATCACTTATTATTTAAATAATACATCATCAGACAGAGTAAAATGTAAAAATGAAAACAATTCACCCAGGGCCGGACGATATGGTTGAAAAACATATCACCATCTAAATGTTTCATATCAGTCAATATTGTGTTTATGTTAGTTTTTAGTTTTAAATATATAAAATTTAAAACGGGAAATATATGAGATTTCCTGTTTGATCCCGTTTTCTCTCCACGTTGTTGTTTTTTTTATTTTTAAGACACTATAAGTAACGGTGGCGGAACTTTAAACTGCAGATACTCAACAGGTTGTTGCTAGGTAACCAATGAGTGAGTGAGTGAGTGAGTTGCTAGGCAACCAAGAGTGTTCTGCCAAAAATACTCAATAAGAGTTTGTGTTTTTGGAGTGTAGGGTTCACAATCCCCAAGTTAAAGACGACCGATTTAATTTATTTTATTTCATTAATTAATGTATTACCTATTTAGTTACTTGTTTGATTTTGGATATGTGGTCTGTTATCTTTCCATTCTTAAACAAAATATCTGTGAGGTTGTACAAAAATAAAGACGTTATTTATCAATCTCTAATGCATTTTAACATGAACTCAACTGGCAGTAAAATCCTTTCACCTTCACTTCTGCCGTAAGTCCTGCCCAACGGGTTTCCAACTCATCCCAGGAGGAATCTTTCCAGATGGCGTTCCTGGTTTTCTCAGCCAGCTCCATCCTCTTCTCATCCAGACTGGTTAAGGTTAATTTCAGCGATTCTGATTCAGCCTGCAGCTGCCGGGCGAGAAGGAAGGCCTGCGCTCGCTCGGCCGAGCCCGGCCAGGGGAATAAAGATGGAAGCCGCTCCGCTTGGTGCTTCAGCTCTTCCACTCTGCAGGAAGCCTCCTGCCTGCTGGTCAGGTAGGCGGAGGAGAGCTCCAAATCATCTTCCAGTGCCCTAAAACAACATCACAAAAGCTCCTTAATAAACAGACCAACAAAGAAGGTCAGAATCGGCCCAACGCGAGTTCAGCGGTTGCTTAGGACCACCACACCACCAGGGGGCCCAACAGGGGAGCCCCAAGAGCCCGAAACTTTTATATATATATATATATATATATATATATATATATATAAATATTAGATTGCTATTAAAGGGTTCAAATAAACAGCCATAATTATGTAACCTAATTGCAAATGATGCTAATATGATAGCAGGTATGTTAAACACAGGAATGAAAAATAATCCGGTGTTGACATGTTGGTATGGGTGCCCCAAATGAAAATCTGCCCAAGGCCCCAAAAAGCCCTGGTCCGGCCCTGGAGAAGGTTTGAAAACTGAGACAATCTGAGTTTTTGAGTAGATATTTCTGGCTCTTGTCACCTGGAGTAAGGCTGAACGGATTCCAAAAGGTTCTTCCAGTGTTGTTCTGTTTTCTGAATCTTCACCTGAACGTCTCGTTTCAGGTCTGGAGACAATCTTTGGCTCAGACTCTCTCCAGTAGCTCTGAGCTGCTCCAGACGCGTTTCCGCTCCAGTTGTAGCCTTTAGCACAGCCTGAAACAAAAACAAAATGTTTCACAGACTCAGGGATGAGCAGCGGGACACGTAATCTGTTTATTTAGATTACTGTGTCTGCTCTGTTAAATACATCAACTGGTGATTCCAGTTTGTTCGGTTTATGAGTCGCAGCAACATGATTTCTTCACAACCTGCTTAGAACGAGCTGGACAAACTTTAGACAAATGGAGAAAATGTATCAATAATTTGCTAACTTATTCATACTTCTTTAATTTTTTTCATATTCACATGACAGATCAACTCAAAATAGATGTAATTATGAAATGGAAAAGATACAATTCATATTTTAACATTTTTAAGAGTAAAAACCTGAAAAGTGTGGTGTGCATTTATATCTAGCACCACTTTTCACTGTTTTTAGAAATTTCTTTTAGGGCATATCATTACCAGCATATCTAGAGAAATAGCTCAAGCACAGAGTTTCATTTACGTTTAGGGATAGACTTTGACTAGACCATTCTACCCAGAATGTGTTGTAATCTAGAACACAGTCCAATCTCGAGTCTTTCACAGCTTTCCTATGGCTAACAAAAAGCAGCGTTCCCACAGTATGATGCTCCCACCACCATATTTACAGAAGTGGGGGGAAGGACTTTTGCATCGCTCTGTTCAAGCTGCATAACAGACATTTTTAAAAACACAGTTTAAATGTTTATTTGGCATCAAAAGGTGGAATTTTAATTTGAGGTTCACAAATTGACAAATATTATCATCAGTTATAATTACCTTTGGATAATTAAAGGCTAAATTGTGGGAAACTAATAATAAAATGGTTTGGAAGTTAATTTTATGATGTTTTAGGTTGTTTAAAGATCTTTAAATTACACAAAAATAAGTAATTTTGTTCATTTTTGCTAAATATTGCAAGAATATTTGCATTTGTGTTGGATTGTGTTCCTACCTGAGCATGACGAAGTCTTTGCTCTGCTGAAGTTTTAATTTCTTCACCTCTGTCACTCTGTCTCAGATCATCAAACCAGGACTGGATGGATTCAACCAAACCCTGAAATGCTTCTGAATTGTTACTCAGCCGGGGCGTCGCCTCCTCCGAAACGCCTCCAAGGTTTGTGCAGAAGTTTTGACATTGCTGCAGCAGATCGCAGCTCTGCTGCAGCAGCACGCAGTGCTGCAGGTTACTGCTTCTTAAAGACGATACGAGCTCAGCAATGCGCTCTGATCTCCCTCTGCAACACACAGAACAAACTAATTATTAACTACAAACAGGTCAGTTAGACACTTTATATCACATGTGTCAAACTGGAGGCCCGTGGGCCAAATCTGGCCCGCCATAGCTTTTTCTGTGGCCCTCTAAGTTTTAAGCTAAACACTAAATGTGCTTAAATATTATGTTATCAGCCAAATCAATGCAATTTTTATCCGTTTAATTCTAAATATATCGATAAGTTCCTCCAGTTTCTTGAGAATTATCATGGGAATTCATGCAAAATCAACAAATCCCTGCACTTTTTTCTGCTAAAACATAATTGGGAGTTTACTGCAGATTGAGAAGCTAGATGTTCTTTACAGTGAATAAAAAACATGAGAAACAAATCATGGATGAATAATAATTTATAAACAACACATAGCTTAATGTTTAATGGAAATCCAGGTTTTCCAAACACTGAAAATATCTGGTCATCTAAAACAAATATTTTATTAGAATCCAGAGAAACCCATACTAGTTTATAAATTATGGATTATTTATTCTTATTCTTTTTAAACATGAGGAACCAAAATGTAGTTTTATACTTTTATCTTATGGTTTGTTGTTTTGTTTGCATTTCCTTCTGATTCATGTAAAGGACTTTGTAAAGTTGCCTTGTTGCTGAAAATGTGCTACATAAATAAAATTACCTTACCTAGATATTTACTATAAAGAGTAAAATACAAAAACTAAAAAACTAGGGTATGGAGTAAAGCAAACATATAAATATGTATTTAAGGTAGTTGTATTTAATCAATATTATTGGTTAGAAATTGTGTTTTTATTTTCTTTAAATGAACCATATAACTGACAGAACTGCAGCATACTGCAGAACTTTTATAAAAATGACAAAAGCATTATTTATTTAACATGTTTTATTTAAACAAATATGGCCTTTGGATCAAATTTGTGCAACCTCTGTTGTAATAACTCATAATTTAATTTAATTACCTTTGCTGAATTGCTTCTTCTTGCAGAAAACTCAGATTCTTCGTCTTCAGTGCCTCTTCCTCAGCTGCACAAAGCCACTTCTCCAGTTGCTCTTTCTCCGTTTGCAGCCTGCAGAGGCCACAGGTTTAATGCACAGACTGCACAGTATACAATAGATTAAAGTGATTACAATGAGGGAAAACTTTCCCACATAGAGCAGGACCTACTGCTAAATAAAAACAAGCTAAACTTGCTGCAGCTCTGCTTTTGTCTCCAGTTTAGCCTGTTTTCCTGCCTGACTTTTATTCCCCAGCCTGTGAGTAAAAGGTTTAAGTCTGAACTTCAAGAATAACTCTTTTATAATTAAACAATTAATAGGAATAATCACGATTATGCAATTATTGAAATAATCATCAACTAATTTAGTAATTGTTTAATCAGTAATTGGAGCAGACAGACTCAATTAATGACTAATGAACAACATACATTTTACATTTAATATGAAAAAAAACGTTTGTCTCTGAATATGTTCTACCCCTAATTTAGCTTCACCTGGTTCTATTTAAGCATATTTTGCTATCAAGTTTTTAATCTGTTAATCCAAAATATAATTAACAGACCATCCAACACTATTAAAGCTGAGTCAAGCAGAAAAGTCAAAGTTTTTCATGTTAGAAGTTTTTTTTTTGCAGATGTATTCTTTGCTACAAATGCTCAAGCATTCACTGAATGGATTCTATGTAGTTGCATTTTATGCAATAAAATGTTATTCTCATGTTTTTTTTTTTTAAATAATTGATTTGTTTATTTCTATCTTTTAATGCATTTCTAAGGCTTGAATAAAAAATATGCAGAATGTGGCAGTTTTCTATATGATTAATCTGGTAACTAAATTAACTGAACAGAGTCAGACAAAATCAACAGAATTTCATCGTTACAGCTTTGTTAGAAGAACTAAACAAACCCATTTAAATGACTACATTCCCAGAAGGTGATCTGAATGGAAACGTGAGGTTACCTGTCCAGGTGTTGGACATTCCTCTCGGTTTGTTCCTCCACCTCGGCGAAAAGCTGATGTGTGTTTCTGAGTTTCTCCTCCAGCTGAATCCCTCTGACAGACAGACTCTGGAGGCTGTCCGGGCCGGCGATGGAGGCCAGAACCTGCAGATCCTCCAGTAAACTCTGGGCTTGTTCATCTTCAGTGTGGAGCTGCCGACATAATTCCTGTAGAGCAGCGGTGTCAGACTCATTTTGGGCCAAATCAGGATCATGAACGCTCTTAAAGGGCCGGTTGTGCCAGAATGTATTGATAAAACCTGATCACTAACTGTTAATATATCAATGAATCGTTAAAATTTAAATATAATATTGAACATCTTTTCAGTCCCACCAGGATTTTGTGATTCTTTTTGTGATTTTTCCCACCCAAAAAAATCAAAGTGTCTGTGGTACTAATTTGGAAATGTTAGCTCTTATTTATGGCAGTAAATGTGACTTTTTATTCCTTGCTGTATAGATTATGGACTATAATCTGACATCAATTAAGGCTGAGTCAGCTGTTTAGTACAAGTAAGAAAGTTTTTGACAATTTTAGAGGAAAATCTGTAATAAACTCCTAATTATGTTTTAACCCAAAAAAGTGGGGAAATTTGTTGATTTTGTGTGAATTTCCATGATAATTCTCAAGAGACTGGAGGGACTGATTGATATATTTGGCAGTAAACAGATAAAAACTGCATTGATTTGATTGATAACATGATATTTAAGCTCACTTAGTGTTTAGTCTAGAATCTAGAGGACCACATAAAAAGCTGTGGTGGACCGGATTTGGCCCACTGGCCTTGAGTTTGACACCTGTGCTGTAGAAGATGTTACTATTATAAATGAGCATTTTAGAAACAGTGAAATAGCAAATTTGAGCAAAGCTTAACACGAATCTCCCGTTAAAACTTCCTTGAGAAAGAAGATCTAACTGGAGAAAATTAAATAGTGATCTCATATTTTTGAACACAAATTTCACCATAAATAAGCAACTTTTGACCGAATGAAGGACGCTGGATCCCGAAAAGGAGCAAATTTGTGAAGGAGTTTTTGTTTAACAAGTTAAAACATAATTAGAAACTTAAACCTTTTGTATAGCGCACACAGCGGTAAAACCAGTGGCCCTCAGCTTGGGTTGCTAGGTGACGGGCTGGGATTCTCGAGTTGCTAGGTGACGGGCTGGGATTCTCGGGTTGCTAGGTGACGGGCTGGGATTCTCGGGTTGCTAGGTAACGGGTTGGGCTTCACTGGGGTTACTAGGTCAGGGGCATTTGTTACATTTCAAATGTTTTTAAACCAGCTAATTTCCCAAACACTAAAAAAACATGAACTTCTTCCCAAAAAAACAGGTTGGTGTTTTTTAGAAGCAGCTGAAACCCAATTAAAAGGAAAAAAATGTGTAAAATAATGTGAATTTTAATTAACACTTTAAAGCAGTTACCTTAAGTTTCGCCAGGACTGTTGCAACGTCTGGAGCAGAAAAACTGCGGAGGGAGTCTTGAATCTTCTGCAGGGAGCTGAGAGACTCTGCCATCCTTTCGGTGATTTGTCCCATTGTGGCCACCGTCTGCTTGTACACCTCCTCGCTTTCCAAAAGGAGCTCCTTCAGTTGCTCTATTTTCTTTCTCATCTGGGTCTCTACAACCTTAAAAACAGAAAAAAACTTTCATAAGATTCTACATAGCAACTTTGTTTATGATTAAAGAGTTTAATTTAAAGAGAAATATATTCTAGTGTTCAAAATTTTACAAAATATATTCATATATTTATGAATAAGTGTCAAGCAGAAAATCTGAAGGAACTTTCTGGTTTCAGGTTTGCTACAGAACAAGATTTTCATATTTATACATCCTGAAATTTACACCTTAAACCAAAACTAAGTGAAAGCAAAGCATCGTTGGTGAACCTGCAGCTCCAGAGGGGGCTCTGCACTTTGAAGCAGCGACTGAATCTCTGCAGCCTTCCTGTGGAAACGCCGTGCACTCTCCTCCTGGGTCATAATCTCATTCTGCAGCCAGAGTGAAAGAAGTTAATATCCTTCAAAAAGCCAGCTGGGGAATCGTAACCGGTTCATGTTCCGAAACACAGCAGAGACTCGGTTTTACCTGCAGAGCCTTAATGTGGTCCTCAGTCTGGAAAGACGGACCCTGAGAAAGCGCCGCGGTTCTGCTGTTGGTCCAGCTAACTACCTCCTGCCCCAGCTGCAGGACTCCGTCCCACAACGTCAAGCAAAGATGGAGGTTTTCGAGGTGGGAATCGGTTCTTTCAGACAGCTGCAGAGAGCAAAGAGATTTTATTACAGCAAAGCACAAAACTTTACTGTAAACTATCAAACTTTTAACTTGAATTTATCTGCATGTATGCAGCAAAACAGGGAGAGAAAGTGAAGATGCATTCATAATGAGGTAGAATAACCTAAAATAGCTGGAATTTTATACACTGTAAAACATTTGAGTCACATTTAGTTGTATCTTCAACTCTTTAAGTCAAATAAATTTAGTTAGTTTTAGATTTTGAATCTAAATATGTGAGTTTGTGAACTTTTGTTAACTTTTTATTAATTTAGTCAAACTTCTAAGAGTTTTTAGGTTAGCACTTAAAAAACTGAAAGAAGAAAAAGACAGGAGTGGGAACTATTTCCCAGAATGCTTAGCGGCTTGTTTTTGTATCCTGAGATGTTTCTGAGCTGAATTTAATAAAATTCATTATCAGATCACAAATTTTGTCCATGTAATTTGAAACAAGAATTTAAATTATTCTAAAGTAAAATAAGTATTTATTTTAATTTGATGTTATGAGTGAAATAATAGAGAAATGTGGCTCTTTAACCAGCTGAGGACAGTTTTTTTTTTATTTATGCATATTGTAAAGTAATTATTTGGTTTAAATTGCAGCATTAAGATGTGAAAAGCTGAACTTACGTCCAGCCAGCGGTCCATCAGCGCGTCGGCTTCGTTCTCAAACGGAGAGCCGCTGCAGCCCGGGACCTGACGCAGCAGAGACTGCAGCTGTCTGCAGACGCTGCGGACCTCCTCTATGTCGTCTCCCAGGCCGTTCAGCTCTGCTTTCGTCTCTCCAACCTTCAACAACGCACATAGAAAAAAATTACAAATCTCTCACACTGTACAGTTTAAAGTAACCTAATGTGATAAGCGGAAATATTCTTTCACCTTGAACATTTCCATGCTGTTTCCCTGTTACAACAGAATTCGAGGACGTTCAGTTTTAACAATTTCAGATGAGAGATTAACTAGTACATTTTATCCTTGACCCGTCTGCTGTGTTCCTTGGACTCCATGTTGCTTTCAGTTCACAATGTTCTCTATCCACAGAACAGATGTCCTATGTATAATGACATTAGATAACAACACAAGGGGACTTTTATAACTTCTGAACGTAATTGGTTATTTAGAAACTAGTGGAAGCTTAAATTACGTTTTCTAGGCTCTCATTTGTATTTATTTGTTTATTTGTTGGTCTGAAACCTAAATAAACTGCATTTTGACAGTGGAGGCCACAATTCTGCTAACCTGCTAATAGAGAAGCTAATTTTGCATTTAGCATTTTGCTAACTTTGAAAACATTTAGTGCACTTAGTTTCCCCTAAGTTAATTTTTCCAAAAAATTATTTAGGACAAATTCCAAAGCACTCCTAATTTACTTGGTGGTTAGATGACAAGATGTGAACATAAATACAATATTTAATGTCTAAGAACATCAAAAATATGTCAAAATTAAATTGGTGCTAGAGGATTGTAGTTTTTCAAGATTTAATTTGATTTAAAGTTAGCGCTTTAGCATTAGCTTCTACTAGATACAGTGTGGTAATGCTTTGGCGTTAGCAGAACTAATGTCTACAATAGCGTGGCACAACTAGCCGTAGCTAGCGCTACCCATCACTGCATTTAAATTTCTGGTTTTAACAAGACAAGGTTATGAATTTAACATCCTGCTGTACCTTAGCGTAAAGCCTCTGCAGGTAATCTTTTCCGACGTAGGAGGCTTGTTCAGCTATGGTTGCCTCGGCCGTCTGCAGCGTGCCGCTCAGCTCACCGCGCATGATCTGAAACCTCCTCAGCAGTTCTGTCAGGGCCTGAGCCTGCTCCAGCCTGGGCATGAACACAAACTCTTCACTAACACACATCAATACAGTCAGGGCAACTCAAGACAGAAAATAATAAACAGGAGGAGTACGTTTCCACCAAAGAATAAAAATAAGAAATTCTAGAAAAAAGCAGCTCCACGAGAGAGATCTTCAGAAATTTTGAAATTAATCTCTCAAATCCTGTAGAAAAAAACATGAACATTTCTGAGTTTGAGAAGTCAAAAATTTGCTAGAAAAAAAAAAAACAGAAAAATGTTGCAGCAAATCTAAGACATTTTTCTGGACAAAACAAGGATATTTCTGGGCTCCAAAAGTCCAAATCTTTCTAGAACTAAAAAATCTGACTTTTGAGCTTAATCTCACTTTGAAAAGTCAAATATTTGCTAGAAAACCCCCAGAAAGTTTCAGATAATTTCAAATTTTCTAGAAAAATTACCGTATTTTCCACACTATAAGGCGCACCTAAAAACCTTCAATTTCCTCAAAAGCCGACAGTGTGCCTTATAATCCGGTGCGCCTTATATATGTACCAATATTGAGCCACAACAGGTCTAGCAACTACAGTAAGCAGCCGCCGACTTCATTTTCGTCCGTAGAAGAAGAAACGCGCAGTGCATGCTGGGATAGTTGTCAGAACGCTGGTTTGTTAATAAAGTTTGACTGACCTATCTACCTACCAACTGTCTAGAATCAGGTCGTCTGCAGGTCATTTAGCACCACGTTCTCCACCAACATGCTGTGCGCGAACGGAGAAGGGTGACCTTCATCCGGCCACGCCCCGGCCCAGTCGCAGAAGGCTCTCCTCGCTGACCGGAGTCGGACTGTTTTGTTGACATTCCCTTTTGTGCAGCTCCATCTAGTGGATGCATAACGTAACTCCAGCCTCTACTGTAGCATCTATTCTATGTGGCTTACAATGCGGTGCATTATATATGAAAAAAGTTTTAAAATAGGCCATTCATTGAAGGTGCACCTTATAATCCGGTGTGACTTATAGTGCGGAAAATATAGTAAACATGGAAAAGTCAAAAATTTTCTGGAAAAAAGCTAACCAATTTTGTGATAAAACATAAATTTCCTAGAAAAACAAGGGTATTTCTGGGCTCCAAAAGTCCAAAATTTGCTAGCAAAATACTCATAAGTTTTGAAATTAATCTTAGAAGTTCTGTAGAAAAACAATTAGAAATTCTGCGTTTCAAAGTTTTAAAATGTTTTACTTTTGAAACTCTGAAATTTCCATGATTTTTCTAGAAAATTTCTGAGTATTTTTCTAACAAATTAATCTCAAAATTTGAGTTGTTTTTTTGTTTTTTTTACCTTTTTTTCTGTCTACATTTACCCTGACACACTGTCGTACATCACAGACACACAGCAGCTACATTTAGCTTGAATTTACCGTTCTGATGTGGCTTTCCTCGTCTCCTCCCAGAGATCCTCCACCTCTCTGCTCTGATTCTCTTTGGGAAAATCTGATTCTGAAGACGCATCATGAACGTACCGAACCTCAGAGTCAAGGCCGGCAAGGAAACTCTCCAGCTCCGTCAAAGCCCGCGTCCTGCAGAGGAAGTTCAAGAAACTTCTCACCTAATGTGTTCACTGCAGCTGATATGAGTTACTTGAATTGTCCAGACGCTTGACTGGATAAGAATTATACCAAAAAACTGCACAAATTGGAATTTCAAAAGTAATTTTTATTTTAAAGAATCTATTTTTCATATATTTTGTTAAAGCTGTCACTTTGTTGTGAGAGAGAGAGTCTGTGGAAAAAATAATGAACTCTCGCTCTTCCCTGTGCTGCTATCTGAAGAAATGCGACGCTCCTGGTCAAAACCAACCAATCAGCGCCAGGAGGCGGGTCTTAGCGCTATGAGTCATTCTCGTGTACATGATGCTAAATGTGCTAATGGCAGAGAAAAAGCAGAAAACCATTTATCTACCGTCATCGGTAGCTATGCTAACTAGCATTAGCATCCGTGGGAGACTATGTTGTGTGTAGCAGAGAGCAGCAGATACGTGAGGTGATTGACAGCGCTAAGACCCTCCTCCTTGCTCTGTTTGGTTGTTTCTGAGTGATGGATTTCTCCAGTTTCTACTAGGAGAAGGCAGAGGACCTGGATTTCTCACTGGTTATTGTCGCGACACAATGATAATTTTAACATAAACGTAAACAACATATTTTCTAATAAAAGTTTTTTTGACATGGAAAAAGTTTTGCTAACGTTTGTAGTGAGAAAGCAGCTATTTGTACGTGTTTAACTGCTGTGTGGTTTAAGCTGAATCTCCTCAGAGCCAGGTGAGCGTCGTACCTCTGCTGCAGGGCCGGCAGCGTCGGCTCCAGCAGCTCCAACCTCTCAGCTGCTGCTTTGGTCTCTCTCAGCACTGCCAACAAGGCAGACCTCCTCTGGACCAAACCCTTACGCTCGGTTCCAGCTTTCCCAGCGTGACCGCTCGGGCTTCTTTGCAAGAAACCCTCTTCAGATGCCGATATTTGGATTTTTGGTTCCTGCTTCCTCCGCTTAAACTCCAATGTTGACTCTTCATCTGTCACAACTGGCGCAAATCTCGGTTCCTCCACGTCCTCGCTGCTTTCGGCGCCATTCTTTTCCAGAATATCTAGATTTTTCTCTCCCTCTCGCCTCTTGGCTCTCATTTGATCGGACAGAAAGGCCGCCACATCCCGACACGTCACAGAAGCTCCATCCAGGGTCAGAGTCATCCCCGCTGCCTTTAAGCTGCAGTCAACAACATGGGACTGCGCCATAGCAAGCTTCAACCTCTCCACTGTTGCCTGCCAAGAATGTCTCTCCTTCAGCAGCTCCGTTTCATTTTTACGCTCGTTGGGGTCTCGGTTTGTCAGCAGCGTTGGACTCTCAGCCTTGATGTCTCTCAGGGTGGCCAGGAAGTGATCCAGAGTCTCCACGGCGGATTGAACGCCGTCCAGCTGCCGTCTGAGCTGCTCCAGATGACGAACGTTACCGAGGAGGAGTGACTGGCGCAGGAACGGCTGCGATGTGGCTGCCGGCCCTCGCTGTTCCTCCTCTGAGAGCCTTCTCATCTCATCCTTCAGCGTTTCATCTACCTCCTGGGAAACACATCAAGGGTTAACGCTCATGTTTGCATATCTCAGTCCAGACGCAGACCGGTGGGAAACTGTCGTTTACCTTCAGGTCAGAAAACAGTGAGGATTCATCCAGCGCCAGAGAGGAGACGTCCAAAGGCTGACTGATGATCTGGTTTAGTTTTTCCGTGATTATTGTCGTCTGATCGACTGCAGACTCCATCGGGTCGGAGGTACTTTTCAGGGGAACCATTCTGCTGTACCAGGAATCACAGAAAAAAACTATTCCTTTAGTAAACTGTGTTAATGACGGAAATGTAATTATTCATACTCCACTAAACTTAGTTAAGCGTAGCAGTAGGTCTGTCTCAATAAATCATTAACTGTATGATAAATTACAATAAGCTCAATAATTTCTATTTATCATTTGCCATAGAAAGAGAACATTTGTTCTCTTTCTTACAAAAACTGGAAGATAAAAGTCTTTAGTCTGATGCTTTTTCTTTTTTTTAAGCACAATTTTTGTTTATAGAAACTTCATAATTTATTTTATTTAATGTTTCTGTTGTTTTGTTTATTTAATTATTTTGGATATTTAAAATGTCTTCCAGTTCCAGAGTCAAATGTTCATTAGAACTTAAAGTTGTTGATTTTGAGAATATCATTATGCATTATAATGCCATTACCGCTTTATTACTTGAAAATTATCTCAAAAACAACAATATTATCATTTATCACGATAAGTTCTGGGGCAATTTATCATCCAGCAAAATTTGTTATTGTTACAGGGCTTGTAGACATTTTATATAATTTTCTACCTGCAGCTGTTTGATACTTCTTTGATCAGTGTCATGAAAATGAAACTCTTTCATATGAAAATGAAAAAAGTTCTTACATTATATGTGTGCAATGGAAAAGCTTCTTTTAAGTAAATAATTCATTAATATTGATCAACCATTTCACTCATAATTAGACATTTTTCCACATCATAAGTGAAATAATCTGCCAGTGGAACTAGAATTGGGTTGCTAGGTGACGGGCGGGGCTTGTTGCTAGGTAACAGCACCAGTGGAACTAGAACTTTCCAACAATATTAAGGAATTATTGATTTAAAATAAGCTCCTATATCTGAAATTTTACATGTGCGCTAGTTTTGTCTTATTTCAAGCACTAAGATAGCTGCAGTAGAAACTAGACCAAAAATACTAGGTCAGGTTTTGTGTTTTTCAGTGAATTTAATCTGTACCTTCCTGCTGCGTCCCGTTTAGTGGTGCGCTCCAGCTGCGGTGGCACATCTGGTTCTGGGATGACGGTCCATTCTGCCTCCTGTTTGCTCTCCACAGTGTTGCTCCTAACAACAGCCTGGAAGATGAGAGAGCTGCGAGGTAACAGATCATCAGAGCAGAGAGGAAAAGGTGGAGCGGAGAGCCTATCCGATTAACAAAAGATTAGTGTCCTGTTCGGGTCAAGCATGCCCGGTGGAACTGCTGAGAGTGTTTCTGACTGGGCAGGTTGGTGTAAATATACACATATAATCTATCATTTTTGTATTTTACCAATGAGGACACAAAAGCACACTAACAGATATGAGAATAATCTGAAAGTAAAGCAAAGAAGTCGGAGTTATGACTTGAACCCGGTAGAGAAAACTAAAAACAGCAATGAAACTATGACTGGTATTCAAGTTGAGCTGGAATATTCCTAAGCAGAAAGAAGGAAAACATTTACAAAGGAAATATAGATTATTTTTTTTCATTATTTGAAAGGCTAATGGCTGAAATTGGTAAAGAAAAAATAAAAGAAGCAACAAAATATAAACTAATCAATCAAGTTTATTCATAGCATTAGGTAAAGTCTTACCAAGCAGCAAACTTTACACAATAAATATAAATATAATTAGATGTGGCCAGGTGCTCCATACTTTAAAATGTTAGAAAACATAAAAACAATAAAAATAAAAACATTGACTTAAATACAGTAATTAAATCCATGTTAAATTTAATTTTGGAGCAAAACTGGATTTATACCGCTTACTTTTACATTTATGGATTAAATATCCTTAATTCCTAAAAAATATTTAGGGATTAAAAATATTTGCTTATTAAAAAAATTGAAAAAATAACTTATATTTTAATGTAAGTTAGCATGTGTGAAACACTTAAAACTTTCCATTTATTTCTTTATTTTTTTACATGTGTAAATTTAAAACAAGAAAAAAATAATATTTCAAACATATAATAGGTCTGTTTTGAACTTTAATATTAAAACAAACATCAATCTAACTTTAAAGCTTTATGGGACAAATACTAACTGCTGAACGCAATAAAGCTACAACTTAAAACAAAGACTGTAGGCAAGGTGACTGTAGTTTATGGTAATAATCTACTTAAAGTCTTTCTACAGAAAAAACTTCAAATCATCTTTTAAAATGTAGGTTTTTATTTCATCAGGTATTCAACCTCATGAAGCTCCGGAGCTAAATTACATGAAGAAAACAATTTATTTCATCATACCTGTACATGACTGTGAGCCTGCTGACCGCTCCCTGTGATGTGCAGCAGGTGAGCTTGCAGCAGCTGCTCCTGAGCCCGAAGTGAAGGCTTCTGCTTCTTCTCCCGCCCGTCTCCCTGGCTCTGCCTCAGGTGGTCCTTGTTCCCTGGCGGGACGTCCCAGACTCGCAGCCGCAGGGCGTCGTCGGCTCTTTGAGCGCGCGCTGCCTTTCCTGAGGGCGAGGCGTCTTGTTGCGCCGCGTCCAGGCGGCGCTCCGGAGCGAGACTGCAGCCTGGCTGCGTGTCGGCCGGACTCGGCGGGGGGTTTACCGCAGGCTGCTGTCCCCTGCTGAGATAAGAGACGCTGATGTGGGGGAGGCCGGGGGCAGCCGCAGCTACTCACCCCAACAGACGTTTCATTAAATTTAGAGACTGCAGGGATTAGAGAGATAAAAGTTGGAAATAAAATCTTTTGCATCAGTTAAATCATCAAACGTAACGATTTTTTTTTTTACACAGGTAAACATTCAAGTGGTTAAGCAACACTTTCTAAAGAAAATCTGTTAGAATTTGGCAAAGAGAGAATAATAATTTCAATGTAATGATAAAAATAAAACACACTTAATAACAGAACAACTAACAAAAGCAACAAGCTGATAATGAAAATAAACAAATTTGCACAAAAGCCCGAAATCAACTGAATTCAGGGATGAACAAGATGGCTGAACAACGTATCTCAGCATAATAATTTTATATCAGTTGAAATTGATAATTATTGATTAGGTTTTTGTATTAAATATCTGAAATACTGCCAAACTGGTGGTATTCCTGTTTCACACACAGATTTCACTCCATATCGTTTTTATTTTTAAGCAGTTATGAGGCAGAGAAGCTGAACCTTAAACTGTTGCTGCGCCAGTGACTCAACAGGTTGTTGCTAGGTAACCAAAGAATGAGTGAGTTGCTAGGTAACCAAAGAGTTGAGTGAGTTTGTTGATTCCACTGATCTAGCTTAGCTGGCTGTGAGACATTGAACAGATAAAGCCTTTCCTCTGCCTACATCACCCAGAATGCTGTGCAGCCCTGAATCTGAGTTTACTGAATAGTCTACAAATTGAATACTTTTTTATATTGATATTGTCTACGTATTTATTGCAATATATATTATTATTGATTTGTTTTCCAGCCCTAATCAGAAGAATGAATTCTCAAGTAGAACTAAAGAGTAGCTGTCCAAGAAATTACTCAATTAAAAGTAAAAAAGTGTTTGGTAAAAAAGGTTAATCAGTACTGAGAAGCTGATCAAAACTTTAAGAATTTAATATTCACATCATTAGATGTACCAAAAATATAGTTTTGTGGAAAATCTGGTACTTTAACAATCAACATGAAAATAATTCATACAACTACAAAATAAAATCAGAATAAGAAAAATTGTTCTAAATCAGTTTTTTTCAATATAAAACTTTAACAAAGAATACAAGTGTGTGTGTGTGTGTGTGTGTGTGTGTGTGTGTGTGTGTGTGTGTGTGTGTGTGGTGAATTTTTGGTTAAAACTATAATCAATTAAGTTTCAATCAAGTTTATTTGTACAACACATTTCAGTAAAGTAAAGTGCTTTATGTCGTGAAAACATAGAAAAGTTACGCTCAGTGGGTGGAGTATCCAGAAATTACTGTTTTGTTTTTGCACTAAATGTAGGGTAAACTACACATGCTGTTTCACTATATAGATGTGCGTTATTTTACCTCTTAATTTGAGTTTTCTGCACTTTTCCAGGCTCTGTCTGCTGGTCTGTTGCCGAGCCGGAGGATTTCTCCACTGTCAAAGTCTCACACAGTTCTCTGAGAGATTCAGAGTGTTCCTCGACAGATGCAGCCTCCTGGGTGAGCGCCTAGGAGACAAACTTCTCTTAATAAATATCTTTAAATATCATCAGGTGTTGTGGTAATATTAAACTCCTGTAAGTACCTTGCGGTGCTGTTGCAAGTAACTGTGGTCAGTCTGGTCAGCAGCGTCATGCAGAGCATTAGTAAAAATGTCACAAGCAGTGAATGGCTGCTTTACTTCTCTGATTTTAGACGCCTGGATGGAAATAAAGTCAGCCATTTCTCTGCGCACATCCTGAACGTGACACAAAAAAGGAGACTTGTGTCTGCTATTACGTTAATTAGTTCAATTCACATCAGTTCAAGTATATGTTAACAGTAAGGGCATTAAATTAGAATCATAATAGTTTTACTTATTAAAATAAACATACAATGTACATCCAAACAGATGCCATATCTGTTTTTATAGCTTTTAGGCCAAACTTTTAACTTTCAGTTATATTTAGCATTGATTTTAGGGATGCAAGTTATCGATTAATGAGTTAATTTACAGTTGATTGATCTTATCGATTGACTAACGATTAATTCATAAAACGACCATTTTCTTAAAAACCTGAGTTTTCTCTTGTATCAAGAGGACCGCTGTTCTGGGCAAATTTTTACATAATATGGTGAAAAACCTTAAATTTCAACATTAATTTTTTGTCAACTGTATTAATGCGAACTTCTCACAGAGTTACATTTAGACATATTTCTAAAATAAAAACAGGAACTTCTTTGCTGAATAGAAAAATTAAATATGTGAAAAACATAAGCTCCTCGTTAAATTAAAATTAGAAGCGCTGTCATGGCTGTTCAAGATAGAAATGTTAAAACGTCGCTCCATTAACTCACCACAGCCCTCAAAAATCACCTTTACTTATTTGCATCATGTTTTATTTCATAACGTTACGACTTTCCTATGTTATCCCCTCTGCTTTTTCATTGTCAGATCGTCGCTTTCGTAGCAAATAATTCACTTTTGAACGAGAAGTTGACTGTGGCGCGGTTGAATTAGCCTTATTAAGGTGATAACTTAAAGAACTTGTCGAGTGTTTATATTTTAAAAAATAACCGCATAAAGTTAATTTTACTTCCCACACCGGACTCTGTTTGGACCGTTCATCTTTGCCGTTCCAAGACAGCTCCGCCATCTTTGTTTCTATGTCAACGGCTGCGCCTGAGGATGACCAGCGGCGCCCTCTGTTGGATGGAGGCCGAACTACAATACTAAAATAAGTTTCTGGACGTTACAAAAATAAACTATTAACGTTAAAATAAAAACTAATTTTAATCTAGTAAATCATTAATGAACAAATAATTAATCGTAAGTCAATTATTGTTTGCATCCGTAGTTAGAATCAGTCTTGTATAGACTCTGTCCAGTTCCTGCCGTACCTCCCACTGATTTCGGACTGACTCAGAGAGAAGCATCAAGTCCTGGAACTGAGGCCCAGAACAGAAGGCCCCAAAAGCTTCAGCTGCACCCAGGAACTCATCGAGCATGGCGGGCTGCAGAGTGTTTAGAGCTTTCTGCACAGAAAAACACACAGCTGGACACGCGCACAAACAAAACTGACAGTTGGACAAACCAAAACACCAGACATTTAAAGAATACACTGCAAAAACACAAAATATTACCAAGTATTTTTGATCTAGATCCAAGTAAAAATATCTCAGTGCACTTAAAATTAGACACAAGAAACTTACAAGTAACTTTTCAGAGAGATGTAGGAGCTTTTTGTTAATAAATGAAAAAGTACTTGTTTCACTGGTAAATTATTTCACTTATAAGAAGTACGATTTCAGGAATTATTGACTTAAAACAAGTTCCTACATCTTGCTGAGAAGTTACTTGTAAGTTTGTTTTGACTAGACCAAAATAATTAGTAAGATTTTGTATTTTTGCAGTGTATGTCCTCATAGTGTTACTCTAATTTTAAATATAATTTCAGCTGCATGTGGCAACACAAATAAGCTTTTTCCAGCATTTGCAGCAATAAGCAACAAGTTGAAGTAGGCAGAAGTAGTGAGTTGTCAAAAAGTACAAAGTTCTTGCTGAATTTGGTGGAATTCTGCGGAAATTCAATGTATTTCAATTTGGCTGAAATCTACATTAAATCTTAAATATTTAAAAAAGTAGAATAGCACAAATGACCAAAAGTCATAGGGCACAATAAAATCTGAAATGTATTAAATAAGCTGCATTTGATTGATCATGAACCTGTTTTTTCTTGGTTTGTGACTCGGTCATCTCTCTGCCACTGAACAGCTTCATGGCTTGCTGGATGCGTCCCTGCAGACGAAGCCTGGCCTTCTCCAGTCGGCTCCTGGCCATCGACTGGGCTTTGCAGTGAACCTCACTGTGGATCATGAGTGGCGGCTGTGTGTGTGTTGGTCCCTGTTGGGTGTTTGGTTGTGACGCTGTTCTGGACTTGATCTCTGTCGATCCTGCTGCAGGACTCTCGGTTTGACTCTGCAGGACCGGAACCATCACAGGTTGAGGGACTGTTTTCATTTTTACGTGGGACGCAGAGCCCTTCCTGTCTTCTGTGCTTTGTTTTGAATCCTGGCGACGTCTCGCCCCCTGATCAGGAAGCTGAATCAGTTCTGGAGTTTGCAGTTTAACATCTATAACCTGTTTGGTTCTGGCCAGAATGTATGATCCAGTGTCTGGATGGAGGATTTCAACTGGTTGCATCCATTCGCAGAAATTTCCAACTTGCTGCTTGAAACCACAGGAACTAAACTTTTCAAGTATCTCCTACACAAATAAAAAAATATGTTATTCCAAATTACTGACATGCAGTAACTAATTAAGTTTTATTCATTCAGTAGGAATGAATGGATTAATCGTCAACTAATGTAATTATCAAGTATACAGATTTTAAAAATAGCTCAACTGCAGAACAGGTCATTTAAAGCAGTAATTAAAACAAACTGTACAAGAAACACTTGAAGATTTTTTGCGTAGAACTGATTTTTTTATCCTAAATGTATCGTTTTAGCTTCAACTGGTTCAAATTCTGTACAGTAAATCTCCTATTAAACACCCTTTGTTATCCAATTACTAATCATTTAATCCAAAAATTAATCAGCACATGATTCCAAGATTGTATTGATATTAAGTTACGCAGAAAAGCTGATGTATTTCTTCAGTAAAATATTGCTTGACTTAAATTATTTGTTTATTTGCATCTTCTAATGAATTTCTGATGTTGCAAAAGAAAAATCTGGAGAATATGCCTTTTTTTTAAATCCGATTGTCAGAATAATCCATAAATTAATCCATAATTAAAATGATTTGTCGTGATTTCTTTAGGTAGATGAGGTGAAACATGGCTGAAGTAGTAAAAAATGTTTTAATGCTGTCAGAAATCTGTTACAAGTCCAAGACACAAAGGGAGACACACGATGTAGCAGGTAAGTGACGCAAAATGACTGAAGGATCCAGCAGAGAAAAAAAAAACACACAGGTGAGATTAGAAAAGAGACAGGTGGAAACAATTAAAGGTGGACAACACGACACAAGAAGACAAAATAACCAAAATACATACACAATAAACCATAATGATTAGATAACAGTTAGTTGCAGCCCTATTGAGCTGAACTTGCCTGGCTTTGGGAGATTGCAGCTGCAGTCTTGTCCTGCATGTCAGCGGTACTGAAAGTCTGCAAAGGAGAAGTTTTCTGTCGTTCTGCAACAAAAGCTTCCAGATGCTGCGACTCTGCAGTCACCTGCTGTGCCAGCTGCAACCCTCGAGAGATCAACACCTAAAAGATGCATCAAAGTAGATGGTTTCAAACAAATCCAGAGCACATACTGTATATCTGTCCAAAACGGTTTAAGAAGATGTTTTTGTGGTTGCTAACTTTGGCAGCAGACTGTCCTCCTCTGTGTTTCCTTTCCATCAGCTGATCATAACAGTCCAGGGCTTCGCTGCTCCAGTGATCGAGCTCAGCCACACGCCCCTCGAGTTGGGACGCCGCTCTCTGCAGATCCCCACAGCACCGTTCTGCCTCAGCAAGCTGCTGCGAAGACGAAAGAGATTAAAAGTCCAGCTTCTTATTAACAGAATGCTGCATCAGTGATCAC
The DNA here is from genome assembly GCF_001443285.1 of Poecilia latipinna. Lineage (NCBI taxonomy): Eukaryota > Metazoa > Chordata > Actinopteri > Cyprinodontiformes > Poeciliidae > Poecilia > Poecilia latipinna. Next base: position 54,384 of record NW_015114165.1, on the reverse strand, counting down.
ACCAATAAAATCTGTCCACCGTTTGTCAACCTGCAACCGAAAATAAGAATTTTAGGAGGAAAAAAAAAAATTCTAAAGCGTGGCGTGAATTTCTAAACGGCTCTCTTTTAAGCTAAAAAAAAACAAAACACTTTGGACTTTTACTGACAATTCTTTTTTTTCTTTTTTTTTCCACAGAATCAGTATGTTTATGCTGTTTATGCAGCACCAGGCATTATTTTCATATACTAGCATCATAATTCACACATATAGTGTTTTATTTTAACTAACAATACTATAGATGTGAAGTTTGTCAACATTTGTTTATTCTTTGAATTTATTTTGTTTAAGTTGTTTCTCCTGACATTTATCAGTGTATTAAGTTCCGGTAAGTTCTGGGCAGTTGGCGGTTACCATAGCAACCAGTAACCAACAGCAACTCCCTCCTTTTTCCTGGTACTGTTTGTAACTGTGCTACATTGTAGGATCAGCTCTGTGTTTTCTTTACAAATATATTTTAACTTAACTGTATGACATGTAACTAAAGCCATATAGTGTCTAATGAGGGATTGTACAATGTGTTGTATTTGTTTTAGCTGTTATCATTATTAATGTTGTCCATTTTAGCTGGGTTTAATTCTACAACCGCTAACTGCCGCTAACTGCTCATTGGGAGCAGTTAGCGGCCCAAACCTCTGTAGGTTTTGGGTTATTTATTATATTTTATTTAATGTTTAGAGGCAGAAGCCATTGGACTGATGTTAACCACCAACATTATTTCCTCTTTTGTTAGAATAAATCTGGTCCGTAATGAAGTCAACCTACTAGACCTGAGACAAACTTAGAAGGGTTATACATATTCAGATTTTGTCATTGATTGACACAGAATTGGAGTTCTGACTTTAAAGTGGTTGCAAGGTGACACCATGTGCAATAAATCATAGAAGGAGTACAAATACTTTTGCAAGATATTTCATCGTATTAGCTTTCGATGAAGCTATAAGGAAGGACTGAGTTCTGCACTTTACCTCTATGAGTGTTTGCTGAAGGTTTTCTCTTTGGCCCATTTGAAGGTCTGCAGAAGGGACGTTGGCTGATGCATCCACCTCTCCAATCTTTGTTCTAATGGACTGACAAGGAGAGAAAAGAGAGAAATAATACAGCAGACCTGAAATAAATATTTAAACACTGAATGCGTTTTTACATTTTTTGTACAAAATCATTCTTAGATAATAAGATTTTAGTCTGGTCAGTTCTGCATATTTTGAGCTCTTTACAGAATTAGCTGTTTTAGAGTATTTTGTTTAAATCCAAATTGGCCACACCCACCAACTCATCGTTTACGCTTGCACATTAAAATGGCTGAAAAAAGATGTGCAATTATACAACTGTATATCTTTGAAAAGCATTAACAGAGCCTCCTGCACAACCAGCAAGGATGCACCAAGTGGTTTCTGGATGGTAAGTCAACAAAAAAACAATTGTCTTTTCTAGCAGCCATTGTACAGTGCATACAGTGGTAAAAACAGCTGACCAAACTTGCTGGAGCTCCACTAAGGTTGCTAGGAAGTAGAGTGGGCTTCACTGGGTTGCTAGGTAACAGGCAGTGCCTAGCAACCTGGAAGGTTTTTGAAACTGTTCATTTCCCAGACACCAAAAAACACCTGGGTGATTTTTCTTAAGAGCTTGGTTTGTTTTTAAAAGCAGCTGAGACTGAAAATGGAGGTAAAAACAAACAAAATGTGAATTTAGCATTACACATCCTTTCTGAAAAATCAGCCTTTTATTTGTCTAACATTAGCTCACCTGTAGTTTTTGTCTGACGGCCTTTAGAGGGACTGAAGCTACATCCAGAGGCTGCCTCAGGAGCAAACTTGCCTCCTGTGTTAGTGAATTCAACATCAGAGCAGAAGAGGGACCAACTTTAGGTTCTGATTCTATTTCCTATAGAAAGAAAACACATTTATGTCATTCCTCATTTGTACTGTTTAATAATTTGTAGTACACCTTGAGCCAAAACTTGCTTACAAACACAGTCTTCTTCATGCGTTCGGCCCACTGCAGGTTGACTTTGCTGAGCTGCTTCACCAAACTGGAGCTGATTGAAGCTTCTGTCATTTCAATTAGGAAGTTTCCCGCCTCATTCAACCGAGCATGACATGAACTCCATTCGCTCATATCCTACAACGCCCAACGTTTAGAAAAAGTGAACCAAAAGCCAATTTGATGGATTTTTATTCCAATTACAGATTTCCAGGATGATCTAGCTGAGCTTACCTGTGTCTCTGCAGCTGAAGTTTGCATCAGCCATGTCTCAAGAGCAGTGAGGTTCTTGTTGCACACGTCCCATGCAGACACAATTCTGTCCATCATTTCTTTAGCAGCCGCTGTCATCTGTTTGACCAGCTCTGATTCGCTTTCTGCTTCCTTCACCTGACGAATGACACGCTGCGAATCTCCACCTGGGAAATAAAGTGTGTGGAAATAAAGCATTACGTCTTAAAGATGGATATAACACTCTGCAATGAATTCATGATAATGGGTTTAAGTACACATACAGCCATATTAAATAAAATAGAACATGCTGATGAGGCTTGTTTGTGAGATTAAAAGTACCATTTGCAAAAGGATGCGCAATTATATAATCGTACAGCTTTGAAAAGCAGAAGTGGAGCCTCCTGCACAACCAACATGAATGCAGCAAGTTGTTTCTGAATAGTAAGCCTACAACAAAACACTTGTCTTTTCCAGCAGCCATTGTACAGCACATACAGCAGTAAAACCAGCTGACCAAACATGCTGGAGCTCTACCTGGGTTGCTTGGTAACGGCATGGGAAGTTTTTGAAACCGTTTGTTTTCCAAACACCAAAAAAAAAAAACTTATTACCAAAAAACAACTAGTTTTTTTTTTTAAGCGCTCGAGTTGCCTTAGAAGCAGGGGGAAGTACCAAAACATGCAAAATGAGAATCTTGAATAATAGGTCCCCTTTAAATGTCATGTTTTTGTCAACAGTAAATGTAAAATCATCATAATTAATAAAAATAAAAGCTTGGAAACACTGGTCTGTAACTAATTTACACACTTTTGTAACTGTTGGCACCTCTGAGTAAACGTCTAGTTCATACCCAGAGAAGCTTTGCTGGTGTAAACATCCATCCTGTCCTTCAGGCTTTGCAGAGCATCAGTCAGAATCAGGAGCAACCCTCGGTGCTCCACGGTTTCCTGGAAAAACATCAAACAGGACAATAAAACTGTCTTGTTTTCAGAAACAGAGATTTGCTGTAATAATAATAATAAATATTAGACGAAATGTTACTTGCTGCTTTTCAGAAGTGAACTCACATGCCAGTCAAGCAGAAGAACCTGAACGGACTGCTGGGATCCGTACGGAGGTCCCCAGGACCGGACCTTTGCCTTGACGTCTCCCAGGAGATCCAGGACCGTGTGATGAGATTCCTCTAATTCCAGCTTTATTATTTCGTACTTTGCGGTGACTCGGACGCCAGTCAAACTGGTTTTTAAAATTAGGAAAATGTAACAAATTAATGATGAATTCTGCTACGTCGTCCGGTGAAAGTCTAAAAGTTATTTCACACACCGGGTCTTTATGTCGTCCAGCTTTTCTGAAGGCACCGCTGGACTCCCTGAATCATCAACACTGTGGAACGAGTCGGCGAGCGTCACATAATGATTCATCTCCTTGATCAACGTCTGAAAAACAGAATCAGCTAATTTAGTACATTTTCCAGAATGTATCAGTTTCTGCTGCTTTAAAATGAAGCTACCTTTAGCTGGTCTTGTTTTGCTCTTGCATGTTTGGCGGCCTCTGCATGACCTTCTGTCGTCTCTGCCTCGTCTTTCAGCGCCGCCTCTCCTCTCTGCAGCCACGACACGACCGAGTCCAGAGGAGGAGGAAGACTCCGTTCCAGTTCGGCTTCACACCGCCGCAGCTGAACAACGACAGACTCTGTAACAACTTTTCTCAACACATACACTCTGTTATCAGCGTTAAGTATTAACACAGAAATAAANTAGGGCCACTTAAAATTTTTTTTACTTTAATCTCAAAATTCTGATTTGTTTTTTTCCCCAGAATTCTGACTTTTTTCTAACAATTGTGACTTTAAATTCAGGATTCTAATATTTTTTCCTCTGATTTTTTATTTTATTTTTATAAATTAGAATTTTTTTTGAGTTTTTTCTCAGAATTCCTTTTTTTTCAGAATTCTGACTTTTTTCTCAGAATTCTCTATCTTGTCATCTGAATTCTGACTTTTTTCTAACAATTGTAACTACAGTCTCAGAATTCAGATGTTTTTTCTCAAAAATTCAGATTTTTTTAAAATTCTGGCAGAATTTCTAACAATTTCTAACAATTGTGACCTTACAATCAGAATTCTGACTTTTTTTGTAATTTTAGAATTCAGATTTTTTTCCTCAGAATTCTGATTTTTAAAAATTGTGACAGAATTCTGACTTTTTTTCCCGCAGGATCAGAATTGTTACATTGATTATGCATGATCTAGTCTTAAAACTCAGAACATTTTCCACAGGTTTTCAATGTGGATACAGTGCAGGTTTACAAATCGTATGAGAAGAAAGAAACATTTATGTGATTATTTTCCTCTAGTAACAACAACGACATAAACCGAAGAATGTTTGGTTATTTATTTAGATTTTGACACAGAATTTGAATTTTGACTTTAGTCTCAGAATTCTGAGGAAAACGTCAGAATGGGAAAAGGACGTTACACAACACTAACTGACTGACTGTAAAACTCTGATAAAATATGCTTCAGTTACATTTATTTTCAGTAGATTGTTAGGATTCTTATTTCTACAGACGTACTGGTGGTAATATTTGCACCAGTGATAATTATGTTAAAAATATTTATTTCTTAGCATGTTTTTCCCAACGACAAACTGAAACACTCAAATCAATTTTTCTCCATTTTTCAGTTTGGAATAATATTCCCAGCCACTTCCAGTAGCGATTTTAAAGGCTTAATGGAGGAGCATTGTTGAGATGACTTCCTGAAGTGTCAGAAAGAGCAGGAGCTTCTTAAAGAGACAGACGCTCAATTTCAAGGCTTTAAATTTCTTTTGGGATATGTTTAACATGTAGCATTTTCATAACAGCTGATGCTAACATAGTTTCTTAATTGTGATAAAAAATGGCACTATGTATGAAAAATGCATAATACTTCCCTTTCTAAGAAAAATCTAAGACTCTAAAGCGAAAAACTTAATTTAATTAGCAAAGTGAAGCTGTAGTGGCGCTACAGGAGCTTTTTATCATCCTACCTCGTCCTCCAGCTGATCCCACGCCGTCCTCAGAGCTTCCTGTTCTTGGTTTAGTTCTGAGCGACGTCTTGCTGCTGCAAGGAGCTTCATAACGGATCGTCTCTGATCAGCAAAGGAAGCAGTGAGGCTCTCGTACACCTGAAAGAAAACCAGTTACTATATATAGAATATAAAATTAAAACATTTTAGAAGCTTTGGTGCCTTACCTGATATTTTTCTGCATAATTTGATCCCTCTGCAGCTGTCCATGTTTCTGAAAGCTCCTGACAGGCCTGCTGCAGCCAACGAGTCGCGTCCTGCACTCGCTCGCTGGGTGACGCCTGCAATTTTATACCGAGAATGACAGCGTTTCTGCTGCAAATACAGCTGAATAACAAAGATTTTCTGACAAAATAAACCCAACATCGCCTGTGTTTTGTTTGAGAATACATCCAAATAACAGACAAATGCAGAGGAAAAGATGTACCGGGTGTGAAGGTGTGAAAGCAGCTGCTGGAGTGACATGAGCATGCAAACACTCAGGGGAGAAACCTGAAGGCTGCTCCAAAGGAAACAGCTGCACCACCACCAGTTCAGAGAAAGACAGAGGGAAGAGAAGATGAGCTGAAAGGTGGGAGGTTCAAAGCGGAGAGAAAGAACTGAACACTTCCTTAAAATTTACCAACTAATCATGCAGGACAGCCATTATTTAACTAACTTAATCTGTTCTGATTGGCTACAAAAAGAAAATCATCAAAATTCTCTCCTAGCACCAATCAGATTACTGGACATTTCTTAATAATTCAGGATATTTAATGAGTAAAATGACAAAACAGGGCAAAACCACAAACTCCAAATCTAAAGTAATTTTCTTTTAATTCAATAAGGTGGACAAGCTGACTGAGAGAGGCTCTAATGTTAACCTGCAGGTGATCATCAGGCGCTGGCAGATCGTTGGAGTACTGCAGAAACTGGGTCACATACGTCATAATGGACTTCTCATCCGGATCTCTAACGTCAACATCTGGAAAGATCCATCGCCATGAATGTAACTTGGCTGCTTTAATGCATTGTTTTTGAAATGCAAAGAAATTAGGAACCGGATATGCAAATAAAAACATATAAAATTAAAAACATTTAAATCACAGAAATAAACCATGTAATAACTGCCTATTAACCAACTTCCTGCAATTTAGTGGCTAATTAGGCCACAATAAATTACTTTTTATTATTACAAAATACTTATTTATGACACCATGTCACAGCCATTGAGGAGAGAAAAAAAAGTTGTAAATATCCACAAAAAACTGAGATTCATCTCAGAAATTTTTGAAAAACTTTGAAAAGTCAAAAATTTGGTAGAAAACAAAAAAATTCTGACATTTTTAGCTTGATATCAGAATTTAAAACAACAATAAAAAAAAAACCTTATCTGAAATATCTGAGTTTTGCCAAGTCAAAAATACACAAGAAAAAAATTTGAAATTTTGAGATTAAGCTAAAAATTTTTTTAGAAAACTTGGAAATAAAGTGAATTTTTTTCTAGGAAAAAATCAGAAATTTTGAGATTAATTTCAGAAAATAATAAAAAACAGCTTTGCTATTTTGGAGATTTTTTTTCTAGAATATTTCTAGGAAGTTTACTCAATTTTTTCCCCATTTATGGCCGTAATACCAAATACTATAGTATTTATATACTGTAGTCATATGAATTAACCAGTTTTATTCAGAAAACACTCTATTTAAGTTTTGGCTTATTTTTTTTTTTTTTCTTGTGAGAACTTTAATCAACTTTGGTGTTTTTAAACTGCTATATTGATGAAATTCACATAGAATTAATCAGGTATTTTAGTTCTAGTAGTTCCACTGGTACATTTTAAATCTTGTAATGTGGGAAAAAGTACTTTTTATCAATATTAGGAAATTATTAACTTAAAACAAACTTCTATATATGTTGCTGAAAAGTTACTTTTAAGTTAGTTTTGCCTTATTTCAAGTGAACTAATATATTTTCATTAGAAGCTACATAAAAATACTTGGTAAGTTTTGTGTTTTTGCAGTGTAGTTAATTTTTTAATGTGTTATTATAGCATGGCTGATGCAGCCGTACCTTGGGGCTCCAGGAGGCGAGGAATGTGGAGTTCCCTCTCAGCCAGGTGAAAAGCTTCCTCCAGGTTCTCCTGGTTGCTTCGGGTCTGGACCCGGCACAGATCCACCAGTTCTGGTCGGAGTGAGCACAGGATGGCCAGGAAGGCCTCCCCACTTCTCCAGCTGGACTTAAAGTCTTTCACGTTGACAGTGCAGTGAACCCTGTGCAGAATCACAGCCGTAAATCAGTTTTTCACAATTTTGTGATTGTGGAAATTCACCCAAAATCAACAGGCACCCGCAATTTTGAGTTATTGCATATTTGTTTTGCCAAAGTAGCCAAATCCATTTGGTTTAAGTGACTTTTAACTCTGTCCTGAAGGAGCCAGCATTTCTTACTTCCTCTACAGGGCCGGCACAAGCCTTTTTGGGGCCCGAAGCAACATAAAATAAAAGTGTGTGTCTGTGTTAGACCTACTTTTTGCATTGGTCTCTGACCCACATGAGCAGGGCCTTTTTGGCAGAAACACGGAAGCGCCTGTGCAGAGGTGATACCCGCCCAGCAGGGACCAGACTGGCCGGGACCGGGCTGCCGGACCAGGAGTCCAGGCTCGACACAGAGTCCAGGGAGGAATGACGGGAGCTAAAGGACAACGCACTGGCCAACTCCTCAATCTGAAACATGTCAAGTTGGAAAAAAGCCTTGAAACCAATGAATAAATGGCATAAAATGATAAAATATATTTAAAAGAGTCTGGCGTTTTGCTCACGTGGCAGCGGAGGATGATGGTCCAAACAAGGCCAAGGATGATGGATGGACGTCCGTCTGTGATGTCTGGGATGTTTATGTTCACCAGCTTGATCTAAACGCAAAACGATTCTACTTAGCATGACGGTTATCCTTAACTTTTATTTGTTTTACCTTAAATTGAAGTTTATGTGGCTGAAATCTGTTTGGCTCACTTTGGTCATATCATGCATAGATTAGCATTTTCATGTCAGCAGATACCAGAAATGCTCTTTTTGTTGTCATTAGCATTTTTTTTATTTTAAATACATGAGATGTTAGCAAAGTGGCTAACCTCAACCTCTAGTGCCATTGGCAGGTCAATGTTTATCATATTTAACAATAGTAATTTTAAAAAGCAACTCCAGTTTACTGCACAAAAAAAACTCTTAATAAAAGAGGAAAGTGAGTAATTAAACAGTTGATTACAATTTATAGTGTATGATAGTTTAATAATTTTGACTTTTAATTGATTAGTTGAATATAGTTAGCATAAATATGCTAAAAAGGGAGTTATATACAGCAGAGTTTCCCCCAGCGTATTATAAGCCTGGCGGGCCACCAGGCTTTTCTTGTGCCCTCACCAGGCTAAGCATTGCTATTTATTTTAGTCTTCTTAAAATGTTTGCATTTTTAAAAATTTTATAGTTGGTGTTCAGGTATTAATCTTCCAATCTTTCAATAACACATCATTATCAAGTGATACTTTCAAATTTCCTGTCACCTTTAAACATTTTTAACTCAAAAACATGACCTAGCAACCAACCACTGGCCTTAGCAAGTTTTCTGGGGGAAACCTTGTACAGTTATGCTATGCTAAGCTAAGATTAGCACTAACCCTAAGCCATAATAATGAACAAATCTATTTCACATGCTAAAAAAGATCCACGTCTCATTCTTTTACAATTTTAAATTAACATATTACATGTTGACATAAACAAATGTTTTGAATTAAAAGGAGCAGCGTGACGAAAATAAATCTTATGTAGTCTACCCCTGCTTTTGTTTGGGTAAATAATTATTCAAATTTTGGCCCACTGTTCATTGAATTTTAAAACTGCAGTGCATTTAAAAGAAATTACAATTTTACTGTATGACCTTTCTACAGTTCACCCCCTGCTTGGCCACCTGAAAGAAAAAAGTCTAGACACGCCCCTGCACATCTGTTCTGCTACCGCCCTCAATCACTTCTTTGAATTGTTGTGTTCCAATGTTTTTGTGAAATTAAATTTGAATAAACTTACAGATTTTTTCTTGAGAAAGTCCAGAGCCGTTTCAACATTGGCCCTCTGCTGGAAAACTCCTCGACCTCTTTGTCTTTTCTGGAAAAACAAATGAGCAGCTTTAGCTTCTTTTAGCGTTAGCTCTGAACTCATGTTGTATTTTGGAGGCGTTTGGAGTCATTCCTCACCATCGACTGACCGCTCATCACTTCCAGCAGGTCCAGAAGCCGTGATCCATCTCTGAGGTCCGAAAATAAGTCCGACACGTAGGAGGGTGAACGTCTCTGAAAGGGTTAAATAAAAACATACTGGTCCAGTAAGGGCAGTGAACCTTTAGCTTACACTGTAAAACATTTAAGGTGGTTTAAGTTGAAAATGAAAATTCACCTGCTGCCTTGAAAATGCAATTTAAGTCAACAAGAAAATAGTTTATCATTTTGGCTCACTTGGTGAAAAGTTTGGACACCCTTGGTTTAACTAAAAAACTAAAATATCTAAAATTACATTGTCACTCACATTGTTCTTAAAATACAGCTAAAATGTAAATTATTTTAAAGTATGTTTTGATGCGTTATTTTAGCTTTTTAAAGATTCTGAAAAATGAATATAGAAGAACCAACTTAATTGAATTGCTTCAATTGGAAAGTTTATCCAACTTAACTTATTAAGTTGAACAAAATGAATTTATTGAGTTGGTTCAACTTAATAAATTTGGTTGGTTAAACTTAATTGAATTACTTGTTACCTATTGAAGCAATTCAGTTAAGTTGGTTCAACTAATTTCCTTTTAGAGTGTTGGAGAACAGAAACTGATTTGAGAGAAAGTGAAAGCATAACTTTCAACGTGAAGGGCACCAAAACCCTAAAACATAAATATTTCCTAGTTCTTTTGCCTGACCTCAGCTGACAGAAACAGCTTCCAGGTTCTGGACCTCTGCAGGTCAGGAGCTCAGTCAGTGTTGCATGTAGTTATGAAGGGTCTGGGCTCACATTACGTCCCGTTCTGCTCCACTGGAGCTCTATTAATACTCCCGTTCCATGTCAGCAGCTCGGCGTCTCCGTCCAAAGGGAGTCGGCACGAGGTGCTTCACTGATCTCTGACCGGTGAGTCAGCGAGCCGAGCTCCAAACGCTGCTTTGTTCAGCTTAGCAACGGCGAGGAGACATGCACTGGTTTGTTCTGACACGGGACGTCATGCTCCACATTAACAAACAGGCTGTTTTTTAAAATCCAAACGCAGAAAAGAGCAACGGATTGCAGAGAGAAAATGTATTTTAGGATTCGAGTGTGACACAAACTCTGCAGATTTCTCTTGGAAACGTTTTTTGTGATCTTGACACAGAAAAATAATCACGATTTTCCAACAAACCTTGGCAAGCTGAGCGTTTATCCAGTTGGTAAATGTCCTTTTCTGGATCTGTTCATGCTCCACTGTTAAAAAAAGAGAAAATTATTCATATGTTTTATGATTTCTGGCATAATATGATCTGATCGATACGCTCATGTGCTGAGATTTCCAGTTCTGCAAAACCAACAATATCTACTAAAAATCCTTAACCAAACATCCTACTTTATGCCTCATTGCAAATTTGTGAGTTTCTTCAACACTCGTGGCACAAAAATGATCAAACCTGAGTAAAATCAAGAGTTTAAAGTGATAAACTGGACTGTTGATGTGGATTAAATCAGTACAAGCACACCAATCACTCACCTATGTCTGAGAAATGGACCTTTCTAAACTCCATGTTTTTAATCTTTAGCTAATTTTGCCCATGAATGATGACTAAAAAATAAAACAATCCATTTAAAACTGTTTAAATTGTTTCTTCTTCTTCCTTCCCTCTGGTGCAGCTGGAGAGCGTTTGGCTTCCTCATTAGACTAAAGTAAATGTAAGAAGCAGGATCTGCCTGCAGGACGGGATCGCCTCCAAGACGGAGACACACACACACACACACACACACACACACACACGCACACACACACTCTGTCACTAAGCACACACTGCAGACCAAAACACACTGCAGCTCAAATTAAACATTAGATGTTTCTGGACTCCTACATCAATCTAATTTCACCTTTTTCAGAAAAACTTGAGCTTTCTGTCCACAAACTTGCTGTTGTTCATAAAAATGCGCCTGAATCTGATCGCGTTTGCAGTTTTTCCGTTTGTTTTGGAGCCTGCCAAGGCAGATTCCGCTAATTGCTCGACTCCACCCTGTTCACATAGCATTTGAAGAGCAAACAATAGGAGAGGCGGCTCTTGTTTAATACGTTTCTCTGTGTGAAAACGAAGTCTGTAAATGAGCAACTAGACATGCTAAGGCACGTTCACTTTAAACTCTTTGCATCTGATTTATTTTTAATTTTTATGATATTATAGTTTGTTTGAGTTTAAAACCATCAAACATTTTTTGGTGAAATCCTCTAGAAAGAGAGTGACTGTTTCTATAAGCTTAACCCCACATCATCACTCCTCCACCGCCGTGATTTATTTAGCTGTGAGGTTTTTATTAAAAAAAAAAAAA
>NW_015114165.1:6024-39400 GCF_001443285.1 Poecilia latipinna | reverse complement strand
TTGTTCTGATGTTTTTTTTAATAAAAAAAAAAAATATATATATATATATATATATATATATATATATATATATATATATATATATATATTTTTATATATATATATATATATATATATATATATATATATATATATATATATATATATATATATATATATATATATATATATATATATATATATATTTTGCAGTGTTTTTGCAGTGTTTTTGCAGTGTAAGGTCTGGTCTGGTTCTTCTTGACATGGAGAATCAAATAAATTAACAGTTATTTTATGAATTATATTTCCACAAAGGGCAGGATTGTTGTTTTTCCATTAATGGTATTAGAAAAACAGCATTTTGTTTTTCCTCTGGTGAAATTTGACTGATTTTAAAATGTTTTTGATCATCTGAAGCATCGAGGTGAAACAAAAAAGCAAAAAGACAATAAATATTTGTCAAGACAATAAGAGTATAGATGTGTTTATTTTGTTAGATCTTAGTCAAATTAAGTTTATTGTGTAGCACATTTCATCAACGAGGCTGTGCAGAGTATTTTAAATAGGCTGTTGGTTAAATAATTAAAATAAACAGGAAAATAATTCTGTCCCTGCACTGTAAAAAATACCATTCTCAAAACAAGTTGAAAAATGTAGAAAACAAAACATTTTCCTGTTTTGTAAGTGAAAAAAATCTGCCAGTGGAATTAATACTTAAATCAAAATTCAGTAATTATTTATTTAAAATAAGCTCCTAGATCTTGCTGAAAAGTTTTTGGTAAGTTAGTTTTGTTTTATTTCAAGTGCACTAAGATATCTATCTGCACTGGCAAAAACACTTGGTAAGATTTTGTGTTTTTGCAGTGCAATACGCAAATTTAGTTTTTTCACTCCTGCAATTACAGTTTTTTCCTGAATTACAAAATATATGTTAATCTTATCACATGACAAACAGAAAGCAAAAGACTAAAGAGAAATTAAAACTAGACTCTTGGCACAAACCAGAAAATCTAACAAGACTTTTTATTTTATTTTATCATTTTTATCACTTATTTCCGTTGTGGGAGCAGAACAAAACCAACACATGGCCCAACATCACGTCAACATCCACTGCAGAGCAGAAATAGCCTGACCTTGGAGGAGCATGTGGACATTGTCGATGTCCAGGGGAATGCCTCCATCGTCTCCCTCCGACCCCGAAGCCATGCTGCCTGAACTTCAGCAAACTTCTGGAAACAAAACAAACACAGCAGCAAAATCAAACCTGAACATTTCCAGAGAGTCGACTGCTTGATAGGTCATGTCAGGAACGCATCTGAAGCTCACGCACACACCCTCGTTTCACCGCGCACACACTCATACAAGCACACACATGCAAACTCTCCACCAAAGAGCTCAACAGTTTCTAAAATCGAGCTTCAGCCAGTGTGAGCGTACAGAAATAGACGACCTGCTCTTCAACATACCTGGAGCGCGGCAGCAGAATATCACAGCATCTGAGAGTGGAGCTTGTTCGCTCAGCTGTTCTCCTCCTCAGCTGACACATTCACGAATGCCTTCGAACGCGGCGTGGCCTTCAGGCGCTCATGGCTGAGCGCGGCGCCTGCTGCCCATTGGAGCTGCAGAGGAAAGTCCCACCTTTTCTGGGACTTCACAGCTCTCAGATCAGATTCATAACCCGGGCAAAAAGCACTGAAAAACACAAAATATGATCAAGTATCTTATCGCACTTGAATTAAGACAAAATGAACTTACAAGTAGCTTTTCAGCAAGATACAGGAGGTTGTTTAAGTCAAAAAAATTCCTTAATATTGATTAACAAAAAGTATTTTTTTTTTTCAAAATCTAGCAGTGGGACTAGTATTTTCTAAATCAATATTAAGGAATTATTGCATTAAACAAGCTCCTACATCTTACTGAGTCAGTTTTGTCTTAATTCAAGTATAATAAGATATTTGACCTAGAACTTGGTAGGATTTTCTGTTTTTGCAGTGCAGTCTGAAAAAACAAAACAGAAGTATCACTTCATTTTATGGGAATTTCTCCTTTAGAAAGGCAGTAATGATGAACAAGTTGAAAATAGGGAAACTGGTAAAGTCGTTGGCTTTGAAGCATTTATGAGAAATGACTTCAGATTCCTTTAAAAGTGAAAGAATAAAATCCAATGTGAATTATTTCTAAGCTTCTATTCGATTCAGCTCAGCTCATTTATCTAGCACCAATTCACAACAAATGTTTCTAAGAAAATCCAGTAGATTGAATTGTAAAATTAGGTATTAATGTTTTATAAGTCTTTTTTATTTAAATTCCCTTCCACCTGAAAACACAAGGCTGCTTTAAATGTCTGTGTTGTTACATAGTGTCACATTTACCCTTGAGCGCTGTGCCAGAGTTTTATTTACTCCTTCGCTATGGTGAGCAGGCAGAGCCAGCAGAGAGTCTGCATGTCATGCAGCAGCAGTGAACTGGGAGCTTCGGCTAACGCAATGGGAGAAACAGAGAAACTGAATAAAAGAAGTGATTTAATGAAGTTAAGCTGTGAGTTAATGAACTTGAGAAAAAGGACAGTTACTGTGGGGCAGACTGGCTGCGATTAGCGCAAAGTCATCTCAATAAATTAGATTCTCACTGAAAAACGTAATTATTTCTGTAATTTAATTCAAAAAGGGGAAACTCATTTATGATGGTAGAGCTTCATTTGATACATAGGAATATATTTTAGGTGTTTTTACGCTTTATTTGATTGGTTATGACTTACAGTTAATGGAAATGCAATTGTCTGTTCTCAGAAAATCACATTGCTGCCTGTGGCTAATAAAAAGGGATTTTGAATGCAGAGATTTTATGCTATGACTGCAAAAACACAAAATCTTACCTAGTAATTTTGGTCTAGTTTCTAGTGCAAATATCTTAGTACGTGTGAAATAAGACAAAACTAATTTACAAGTAACATTCAGCAAGAAATATGAGCTTTTATTTAAGTTAATACGTCCTTAATATCTTAATATTGATTAAAAATAAAAGTATTAGTTATAAGTGAAATAATCTGCCAGTGGAACAAAACATTTTTTGTGAATCTTACACAATTATTTACTTTAAATAAGATCAATAAGATGTTCTTATTTTGTGTTAATCTTTTACATTACTCGAAAACTATGCAACATTTTAATGATATTTATGCTATTTAAATTTGGCAAAGTCAAAATGTTAAGTGACCAAATACTAGCTCTAAACCTTGTTTTAATAATTATCCACAAGGTGGAGCCAACTGCTCACGACATAGTTATCAGTTCTAGTTAACCATTAGGGGGCGCTCCTAACCAAAATGGAACCGCAGCACCTCACAGTTTGTGAAAGGAGAAGAAGTCTTTTCCCCTCGACTTTGACGTTTAGCTAACGCGGCCGTTTGACCTTCTAACTGCAGCTCGACAAACTGAAATGTGAGTATTTATTTGCATTTTACATTTCTGAGATATTATGGTGATGTCCGTTTAACACATGCCGACTTAATTTATTCATCTTAAATGAATAAGTCGCTATATTTCATGTTTGAATGGACTGTTCTTGCAGCTGTACGTAGCTAGCAGGTTAGCTTAATGCTAACGCTGGGGTTAGCCAGTGATGGCAGAGCAGTTTATTCATTAGCGAATCGATATTTTCAAATGAAATTGAGATTAAGTAGTCTCATCTTTGCTTATCAATCACTAAGTCTTTCTCGGACGGTTAATGGTGCATTTAAAATAACTAAGTAGAAGCTGGTAGTTGGTAGCATTTTGTAGCTTCACAGTTGGCACAAAAACAGTGGTCCTTTCTCACTAACTTACAAACTATGTCTTCCTCCATCGTTTCTAAGCGACATGGCAGCTCTCTTGAGGTTATCAGCTGGCTCTATGTTAAATATAACAATAGTTATAAATACCTTCTTCAAGGAAACGAAGAAGTAAAATCTCAGCCTAACTTAGGAGGCATGCAAGCCAATGTTTTATTTTTTATTGTTCAGATTTATTACAGATTTGAGTCAAGTTTAGTGAGTTCTATTGTTTGTTTTTCCCCCACAGATGCCTGTGCGTGCCGTTAGGAGATGGTGGTCCGAATTGGGCCCTTACTTCATGGGGCCATACAGGGATGTAGTTATTGGATTTGGCGTAATGTCCGTCATTTTTTACAGAATTTCCTACGGGGGTAAGTTGAAGGGCAAGACATATTATGAACTAGAGATATGCTGTGTGAAGTAGAATACAGTTGATTTGGATGGAGTGTAACATAACAGACTATTTCAATGTAAACAATCTAAATCAAATGATCATAGTGCTTTTCAGATATGTAGCTTAAATGTTTGAGAGTCTGTGTATAATATTTTAGATATGTACATCAGTGTGATTAATATGTCTTTGATTTTTCTCTATTTTAGGGAAGAAGAAGGATGCGGCAGTGAAGGACAGTAAGTTCATTAATATATTTTAACCTATGATGCATAGTTGGATTAAAGCAATATGATCATATTTGAGTGCAGATTTTCACTACCTCTGTGCAGATGGATTCTAAACTAAAAAGATTTTCTCGTTTTAAATGACAAAATGAGATTTCATCAGAGCACCAAATCCCTAAAATCATCTCTATTGGGACATAATGAGTTCCTGGTTTGCCTCCCAGTGCTCTCTGGTTTTTTCTACCTCCCTATGTCTCTAAACAAGACTTAAAAAAAATAATAAGGCCAACAGTTCGGTGAACGTACTATAATTTTGGTGGAAGTTGCACTAGTGATGGGGCTTGAGATAAATAAATTATAACCTGTTGCTGTCATTCAGTTTTGGCTTCATAGCAAATATAGACCCAACATAGCAAGTAGTTTATCCAGCTATTGTTTAAAAAAAGTTAATTTTATTATTTTCATCTCAACAATGATTTAATGTCTGCTTGACATTGAGACAGTGAAACGGCTTATTAGTAGTTTTTTAATAACTTTAACACTCTAGCACCTCTTTGCCTTCTAAAGTTTCTCATGCTACATCAGACTGGTGTCACCAAATGTATCACAGGCACAGAAAACACAAATGCATAAAACTAAAAATGATCTGGCATCAATTACAGTAATATTTCAGTAACGATAGATTTAAAAATTTGGATAAAATCTTTGAAAAACATCCGTTTATTGATCATTACTCAATAAACATAGTTACTCAACTATGTTTTGAATAAGAATTTAATATTTAAAATTTGTGTATTTACTAATTTTGATATTCTTAAATATTGTGATCATGATATTAGATGCAATTAACCCACATTTTCCTCAATAGTTTGTTTTTCCATCATCAGAATCAAGTTGAATATTTTAGAGGTTCTTTGATGGTTTTATTTGTCAGTAATGATAAAAAAATCAACCTGTTGTAACAATGTTGTTTTATTTCTCTTTAAACTTGTCTGTCTTTAAGACTACTTCAGACTAATTCACATTTTTCATAAATATTTTTGTAAGTTTTTAACACTAGCGATTGAATTTTGTGGAAAATTACTAAAAATAATTTTCATAAAGTGTATTTCAATTAGTATTTTATTTAGGCTATTGGGCCCTGTTATAGGTCACCATTGAAACATCTGTAATTTTTTTGGTTTGTTTCTAGATTAACTTATTGGTTCTATGCACATTTCTTATTCCTGGCTAATAAATTAAATTGGAAATACTTGACCCTGATCTTTTTTCACGTTTTCAGAGCCTTCTCACTGACCTTCCTACCATCCTGTTCACCTGTGATATTCCTGTCTCATCAATCCTGAAGTCCAACTTTGTTTGAATTTTCATTAATATGGATCAAATAAAATTATTGTCCTTAACTCTGGTCATTTTGTTGACTTACTTTGTTGTGAAAGTTTGTTTTAATTGGTGAGGTCTAACTCTGGATTTCACACATAATAAAATGGGTAAAGGGGAAAATGTGTAAGTCTTGTACATACAAGTATTAAGAGCTCGCTTTATTTAAATTGACTGCTCCTTTTAAACAGTTCTGTACTCATGTGTTTTAGTGTTTGCTCCATTTGGAGAATTAGTGAGCTATTTATAGCCAATGAATCACAGTTTGGGTTTGCATTTTAACTAATTGAACGGGAATAAACCTCTGTATTGCCTGTTTGGTGCTGAGTGGATGTTTTATGCGGTTAGTGATTCCAGGAAAGTTTTTTAGGTTCGATGCTGCTTGAGGATGATCCTCTAAAATCACATATGACCTTTCAAATCAGTTTCCCTGCTTTAGTGATGGATAAAACGTTTAACTTGGTTACATAATTCTGCTGAAGTCCTTACTCTGCATTACAGCACAATGGATTTAGCTTCACAACTGCCTCATTGACAAAAATCGATAACCAATGCCCAGCTGTCTGTACACTTTGCCTCTGAGAACGGAGAGCTTTCGCTGCGCTCGGGGCCACAAATTCAGAGCCGGGAAACCAGATGAACGGCCTGCACAAGCTGATGAAAACATTAATGCCATCATGTGGAAATAATTGATGAACACATAAGTAATGCATACATGGTTCTGCTAATATGGCAAAGTAAAAAGCTCCTGAACTTCTCTAGATACTGACTTGAGTCACTCAATATAAAATTATATCTTATTTTTTGAAAGTAACTGAGGATAAAATGTCCAAATATGATGTTTAAGGAATACAGTGTAAGCAATTATGTAATCTATAAACGTTGTGGCCTGTGTTACGGGAAATTATTGATGCATGCAAACAGGAAATCTGAAAAGTGTGGAGAAAGTAGAACCAGAGCAGAATAATAACTCTTTCCATTTACTTAATAACTTGATAAAATTTACTTTTAGGAGTTTTTTTTTTTTACTACCCTATATTTTTTACTTTTACTTGAGTAAAAATATGTTGAAGTAGTGCTAAGCTTACTTCAGGATACCTTTTGGGTACTCTGCCCACCTCTGACCGTTTGGTTGTGACTACAGCTGCAAGTTTCTGAATCTGTGGACATATCACACAACTTTTTGTCTGATTTTGCTCCTGATTATAAGTCATGGAAAGTCTGAAACTCTTGTGTTAAATGTGGTGAAGACTGGAAGTGGAAAAGTGGAACTGACCTGACATGTTTGAATTTTTAGAGGCAGATCTGGACCCAGTTGAACATTTACTCACCCAACAGCAAAAGTGTTGTTTATAGCCAATGAAAAAGAGGAGCTAAGACACTGAAAGCTACAATATGAAACTTTTATTAAAAAAATGTTTTCTGTTTTTACTAAAGATGTCACCATGTTGTGAAAGTTAAATATGAGACAATCTGTGAATCAATCTCCTTCACCATCTCCCTCCTCCTACAGCCATGAAGAAATGCACCACTTCCAAACAAAAACAACCAATCAGAGCCAAGAGGTGGGTCTTAGGGCTGGCAGTCAACAATGCTAAATGTGCTAGCAGCAAAAAAACAGCTTACTGTTGCAGTAATACTGTTCACCTGCTGTCATTGGTAGCTATGCTAACTAGCCTAGCATTCACAACATGCTATGCTAGCTGTAGATTGTGATTGACAGCGCTAAGACCCGCCCCTGGCTCTGATTGGTTGTTTGCAGTTAGCACTATGAGAAAGCAGAGAACCTCAAATTTTCCATGGATTACCTGTTAGTGTTTAACACCATACTGTGACAGTTTCAACAAATATATAAAAACATTTAAAAAAATAAAATAAAATTAACATACTGCAACATTAATAAGAAGTTGTGTTAATGCAGAATTTCAACCAGGTACCACTTGAGTTCTGGGTAGAAGATCTTCACAAAGATAATGTGTGGTATGGATTTTTAGAAGTGTTAAGTAGATTGTGTTATTGTTGTGTTTATTTGTTGTGATGTATGTAACAGGTCTCCTGTAAATGAAAGGAGTCTCAACAGATTATCTTGATTAAACAAATAATAAAATGAAGGTTTTTCATCTTAAATGCAAAATATATTCTACATTTTTGTTTTAATTACTGCCCTGCAAGTTGTTCCTTCAGCAAATTGCCTTGTTTTGGGATTGTATGCTCCAGTTGCCAGTTGGTTCATCACGATTAATCCGATTAATCGTTTCAGTGCTTGTTTGGATACTTTCTGATAGTCCACTCCAGACTGAAAGGCAGCAATAATTGTTACTTTAAGGTTATTGCTGTTACCTTTCCATCCTGGCGTAGTGTTTTAACGCCTGCCTGTATTTTTAGAGCAGAAAACTGCAGGTCATACATTTTGGTAATCGGTTAATCAAGTGTTTTTAATTAGCAACACCTAAAAAAAATTATTTCATCCATGACTTTATCCAAGAAGACCTTTCAAATGTATGTAAATGGGCTCAGTTAGTGTTACAAAACTCTGTTTGGCCACATTAAATGTTTGACTTGATTTTTTTTACGCTCACTTGCATGTGTGGGGGCGGCAGCAGGCAGAAACCGGTTGACGGAGAGGGGAAGCGAAGCGCTGCCTCCCTCCCTCCTCTCTGTGCGCACCGAGCTCCGCTCCTCTCTCCTACATTATTCAAACATGGCGAAACTCTTTGCCATTATCCCACCTCAGTCACCGTCCTCCGCTTCAGCGCTACCGTCACCATCTTTACCGTGTCCGCTGCCGTTATCTCCGGCCCCGTGATGACCCGGGAGGATGGAGAAGTTGTCGGCGAGCCTGTCGGAGATCACTTGGAGCCCCTTGGCGCTGCCGCTGGACGCGGTGGTCAGCAAGTACCGCCTGCCCACTCTGGTCCGCTTGGCCCACGGTAAGAGACAACCGGCGCCCGTGGGTGCCTAAAAAGTTTTCGCCATTTGTGAACTTTAAGCGTACAGTGACTTCTCGGCGCATGTTTGTACTGGCGATTATAAATAATCACAAATGTGATTTTGCTGCTAGCAAGCGAGGAAAAAGTTATTAAATCGGTATATTTAAAAAAAAATTGGATGAGTTTTTATAAGTACAACTTTGACGTGTTATGAAACAATTGTAAAAAGAAAAATTAACTGAAAAAATGTAAAAATTAATGAAATGTCAAGTGGGCCGAAAGAAAATGGCATCTTCCGGTTTGAAATTTTCAAAATAAAAGCACTGACTTGTTTTAGAAAGTTTAGAAAAAAATGTAAAAATCAATCAAGTTTATATGTATCGCACATTTCGTCACAAGGCAGATCAAAGTGATTTACATCATAAAAACAAAATAAAAGTCATAAAAACAACAGTCACCAACTGAGAAACATAAAATGTTAAGTCACTTCAAATATGTTGGTTCAAAAGAAACGCTAAGCAGGTGGGTGGTTAGCCTCGATTTAAAGGAACTCAGTCTTTCAAAAAAAAAATGTAGGTATTTAAAAGATACAGAAGATATTACAAATTAGTTTGATCAAATTAGTTTGTTGTCCTACTAAGAAGTCAAATATAAGAATACAATTTCTTTACATTGACTAACATGAAGCATTAAATCATATGTTGTGTTTTAGCTGAGAAAATAGAATAAAAAATAACATTACTTCTTTATGGTGGGTTGGGTTGCCATGCAGTGTCATTGGTAGATTTGCTCAAGAGAAGGCTTGTTGCACAATTTATTTTATTAAATAATTGGAGAACCAAGGAAGCAATAACCATGACATCCTAATAAAAATAACAATAATAATTAATAATAATGTACAAAAGCATGTTTTTGATACGAGTAGAAATGTTTTTCATTTGAAAAATATGCTTGCTAAAATAAGGGTTTAAGTAAATTATCTTTTCAATCTAATAAAAGAGATAAGATAAAGAGACGAGTCTTTCGCCTAAAATAATAAATATTTATTAGTCCAATAATATTCCCAGCAACTCAGGCCAAATCCCTACTATTGTCCCTACTGAAAAAAATTAGACTATTTATAAAAATCAGTGGAAGAAATTCCAAGAACAAAAAAAGTATATGAAATTCAAGGGAATTGATAATATAATCTAAATAATACTCTCCATAGCTTAGGCCACACTCCTACAAACTCATACTAATAAAGATATGTTATTATTTTTAATAAACATATTTACATTTATTGAAAGAGATTATCCTTTCTGTCTAAAAGAAATAATTGAGATTCAAGACAATAAAATAATCAGATTTTAATCAATTTCTTGTTTCAGAAAGTGCAAAATGCTTTGGAGTTGTAATGTTTCCATAAAATTACCTGGATTGTTTTTAAATTTTTTTAGTGGAATCCATCTCAAAGATGGGTTAGGTTACCCAAAGTATGCACATACATTTTCTGTGTATGCACATATTTTAACTCTTACATTTTTTATCATTCTTAAAATTTAAAGTTTGACATGAACTAATTAATTTATGATTTGAACAAAATGAAAGTGATTATTCTATTCTTCTTAATAAATGCAAAGAGTTAATTAATTAACCACCTACTTTACCAACTCAAATATATGTTTGCCAATTCTTCCCACTCTTATTTTGAAATTAGCTGAGGTGTATTTCCGTTGCGTTTTGGGACGATCTGTCCACTTTGTGGCTCTTGATTCATCTCTAACAGGGCAGTGACTCCACGGGCTTTCATATCAATCCACTCTCTCGCCCACGGAGGTGTTAAACTAAACATTTTGATCGCGCACACTGCTTATTCGTCACATGCTTTACTGCCAGAAGATTTTCCACTCCGACCGCAGAATTGCTGTCTTCACTATGGGAACGGGCGATGGGTGTCGCGGCCAAGTTGTTCCAGTCCAGGAGGCCCGGAAAGCCACAAAGTGTCTGTTGTGCTGCTGAAGTGCTGCTCAATCCCATTCATATGCAAATGCTGTAATCTGTCGAAGAACGTGGAGAATACTAACGAGGAGCGACGGCGAGGCAAAGCTCCAACTTTTCACCGTGGACAGAAGCGCGCATGTCGGGCTCCTGGAAAAATGCGCACCTCGCCTC
Source organism: Poecilia latipinna (assembly GCF_001443285.1). Classification (NCBI taxonomy): domain Eukaryota; kingdom Metazoa; phylum Chordata; class Actinopteri; order Cyprinodontiformes; family Poeciliidae; genus Poecilia; species Poecilia latipinna. Next base: position 28,528 of record NW_015114165.1, on the reverse strand, counting down.
CTGGAGACGCGCGTTTTGTTTTGGCCGCAGCACCGGTTGGTGTTTATTAACTGCGCTGCAGTTGCCCCCACAGATCCCTCCTTGTTTGCACTGCCAGATGGCATTTATGTGCAACAAGATGACAACTTTCTCAAGTCAACAAACAACAGGGTGATTATCTGCATGCAGAAACTGCAGTGCGGTTGCGTGAGTGCGTAAGGAGCTAATGTGACGGGGAATTTCCTGCAATGTTATGAATGATCCAGACTGCAAGATATTAGATTATCCAGAAGCCTAACTGATTGCGTGCTAGCAAATACATTTGGCTCTACAAAGGAAATCCTCAGACATCTATAATCCCACAACTGGGAAGTTAGATAAACTTTGGTTGCTACAAAGTTTATCTAACTTCCAGAGTAAGAGGGAGATAAATAATGATGCCATTTTTTTTTTTGTTCTTTTAAAAACGTGGTTACAGATTTGATTGTAAAGATAAGCAACTTCTCTTGTTTTGGCTGCATAACTTGATAAAGATCAGCAGTTCATTATGTACATATTAATTAAATTACATATGCTAGGTTAAAAAACTTATATGTATAAATTAAATTACTTATTTTAAAATTGGTTAAAATGGAAGTAAAAAGAATGGATATAGTTAGGGGTAAAAGGTAAGTTACATAAATTTAAAGTCTAGTTTCCATTAAATAAGAAATGTTTTTAAAATCACGTGAAACATGCAGCGCCATCATCCTCCGACTATGTCCTGTGGTCTTCTTCGTGATTTCCGCCACTAGTAACATCCGGTTGTTGTTCCATGATGCAAACAAAAGCGTTTTCATCGCAGTTTGGCGAAATACACGAATGTCGATGCAAACCACTTTATCCAAGTGAAAAAAAAAACTTTTTATCAAAAAATGGGAGATTATTCCTTTAGATGTTTCCATTAAGCAAGTTTAATTCCAATTTGCACAATTATATGGCCAATGGAAACCCAACTTCTAATTTCTTTTGTAGTTGAAGGCAAAATATTTTTAACCTTTAGATTTAAGATTTACCAAATTAACACAAGTCTTTATTTCCAGTTTTTATCCAGATTTCAGTCCAAACTTTTTTAATTTTGACAATTTTTTTTGTTTCTGTATCAACACTGAGGTTTCATGTTTCATCCTTCTACTTCATAAAACATTTAATCAGGATATTTTTTTGTACATAAAGAGTTTTAATCTAAGACTGCAGTACATTTAGATGAAATTACAATTTTATTGAGCCACATTTCTACAGTCTGTACCCAAAAAATGCAGTGTTTCTGTGATTGAACTGTACCACTGCGCTGTCAGCTGAGATCAGTCCAGTTGTGCCGTTAGAGAGGAAGAGGAGGAGGAGGAAGGTGGGTTATTTAATAGTAGGATGCCAGCTGAATAACAGGGTCCTGATAAGTAGCAGCTAGAGAGTTGGTGAGGCGTCACTGATGGTGGTAATTATGAACACTGAACCCCGAGTGTGTGTGTGTGTGTGTGTGTGTGTGTGTGTGTGTGTGTGTGGGTGTGTGTGTGTGTGTGTGTGTGGACATTACACTGTAAAACATTTGAGCCACATTTAGTTGTGTCTACTATCTGCTGCTCTTTAAGTCAAATAAATTTAGTCAGATTTAGATTTTGAACCTAAATGTGAGTTTGTGAAAGATAAACTTACAGCAGTAAGTTGTGTTAACTTTTTATTCATTGTTGAATAAACTAGAGCTTTCAGGTTAGCACTTAAAAAAACAGAAGAAAAAGACCGTTGTGGGAATTATTTCCCAGAATGCTTAGCGGCAGGATTTTGTATCCTGAGATGGAAGTTCGCTACGTTGATCTGACTCTTGTGTGTTAATAAGGAAAAAGTTTGAAGATGATGGCCTTATATTGAAATGTTTTTCAGCAGAATTCATTGTGATGTTTAATAAAATTTAGAAATTTTGCAATACAATTTGAAACAATAATTTAAATTATCCATCCATTTTCTTTACACCTTTGTCCCTCAGTGGGGTCGGGAGGGTCGCTGGGCGAGAGGCAGGGTCACCCTGGACAGGTCGCCAGTCTGTCGCAGGGCAACACAGAGACAAACAACCATGCACACACACACTCACACCTAGGGGCAATTTGGAGAGGCCAATTAACCTGATAGTCATGTTTTTGGACTGTGGGAGGAAACTGGAGTACCCGGAGAAAGCCCATCATGCACAGGGAGAACTCCATGCAGAAAAGACCAGGGCTGGGAATCAAACCCAGAACCTTCTTGCTGCAAGGCAACAGCTCTACCAACTGCACCACTGTGCAGCCAAAATTTTTTAAATTATTCTAAAGTAAAAATATGTAGTTATTTTAACTCGATATTGTGAGTAAATAATAGAGAAATGTGGCTCTTCAACCAGATGAGGACAGGTTTCTTTTTATTGTGAAATAATTATTTGGTTTAAATTGCAGCATTAAGTTAAAACTCACAGTTAAAGATTAATGAACTTAAAAAACAATATTTAGACAATTTGTCTCTGCTGTTTAATCAACTTCATGAACTTTAATTTCTGAGTTAAAACCAAAACAATTTTCTTGTCGACTTTAACTGCATTTTCAAGGCAGCAGGTGGATTTTCATTTTCAAGTTAAACCAACTTCAAATGTTTTCAAACATTTTCCACCACAGATCTCCTACGTGAGACTATAAAAGTGAAATGTTTTAATAAATGTTTTTCGATGTTTGTTTCTGCGCTTCAGGTGAATGCGTGGAGGGTTTGTCGGAGGACGACGTGGTGCTGCTGCACTCCTGCCGTCAGTGGACCACTGTGACGGCCCACAGCTTGGAGGAGGGACACTACGTCATCGGGCCCAAGATCGACATCCCACTGCAGTACCAGGGTCAGCATGGACTCTTAAACACACACAGTTCACAGCTGCAGTTTGGTTACTCATAACCATGGAGCCCATAGACAAAGGAATCACCAAGTAGTCGCTCAAACGTTTATCCACAATCTAAACATATCCATTGTTTATAAAATGTCCCATTCTCCCTGGGGGTAAAAATAAATACTTGTTTTATTTTCTGTAAAGGTCAACATATTCCACTTGTTCTATTTCTAGAGAGTTCTGTTTGTTCCTCTTAAAGCAGGCTGGGTAATGTCAAAGGAAAGGAAGCTAATGCTGTGTTTTTGTGTAGAAATCTGGTTTTAATTCATTGCTTATTTAATACAGAGAAAAAAAATCACATCTTGAAAAGCAGGACTGCTCACTGTCACTTAAATGATGAGCTCTGCGAGTTAAAACATCCTAAAGTTCAGTGTTTATTGTCTGGATTAAGTGTGGTTAAATTTATGCTGATGTCATCTTAAATCGACTTGAGCTAATTTAAGTTCATTTTTAAAAAGAAACTTAAATGTTAAGATCAATGTAAGTTAGGTTAACCTCAAGTTTATTAAAAGTTAAGAGAAACTAAACAGATAACAATTCAGTTACATAAAAGTTAAGCTAAAACAATCTGAAATTAAATTACGCTAGGTTAAATTACTTAATTTAGGGTTAAAAGGTAGATTAACTTAAGACAGACTGCGTTAGCTTTGAGGTAAGTTGCATCAATTTAAAGTCTAGTTTCTATTAAATAATAAATGCTTTTAAAATCAAACATGAATAAGTTTGTTGACGTGACGCGTCATTAAAAAACATCCTCCTCCTACCACTTCCTGTTGTCTTCTTCGCCTTTTCGTCCAGTAGTGACATCATGTGACTCGTGTGACGAGAAAAAAAAGTGTTTTCATTGCATTTTTGGTGAAATTCAGCCGATAAACTACAAAACCTTTTATTGAACAATGGGAGTTTTTTTTTTTTTTTTATTGCTGTGTTTCTGTTAAGCAAATTCAGTTCCAATTTGCGGAGCTATATGGTTAATGGAAACACAACTTCTCATTTTTCTTGCAGCTTGTTGTTGACTAGGGTTGTTGTAAAAGAATTAAGTACTCTATCGATTATTTTTTACAATTAATCAAGTAATCAGAACCCCCCCTCTCTCTCTCTCTGTCTATTACTTTCTGAAAATGACATCGGCAGCGCCCTTACCACCGTTCGCTCTGAAACGGTAACCACTCTGCTCCCGGGGGAAAGAAGCTATCGTACTCCAAGCATCGCGTCAGTCAACTTGAAATGCTCATTAATTCACCCCCCAAAAAACCAAAACCCAGACAGTTTACCGTTATGCTGCTAGGAACAACTGACAGGCGGAAGTGAGCGCGCTGCCCAACACAAATAACACAAATTTAATGAAGCTTCGAGGCAGATACTTTTTCCTCGAGGAATTTTAATAATCGAATCATCTGAGGAATCGTTGCAGACCTATTATTGTCGACAGAAAAGTTTTTAACCTTTAGATTTAAAATATAAGTTTTGATCTCAAATTCAGCCTAATCTTTTTTCATTTTTACATTTTTGTTTTCAAGATAGGAAAAATTGAAATCAGCAACTTGCAAGCTGTTGTTTAAAACGTCACTTTGGCTGTAAAGCAGCGTTACTGCAGATATTCTCGCTGCTCCCGTTTCATTCATGCCTCCAACCTGCCACCATGTGATCTCCGGCTCATTGACTTGCGGTCTTCCCGCTGAACGAGTCTAGTCAGGATGACCTCACCGGAGCCCATTCTTCCCTCTCAGTGCAGCCTCATTATTTGCTGTGTAACTGGATCTTAATGCCTCATCTCCATTGCTTCCTCCTCTGATGCATGCAGCGCTGATGTCACCTCACGCTGCTGCCGCCTCTCAGGCTCCGCTTCGGAAGAAAGAACTAATATTTGTTTGGGAGGAGGGGATGCTGAGATCACCGTCACTTCAGACCATCCACTATTTCACAGAAACTCTGTAAAAAGACGATTTTTCAATTAAAAATGTTAATTCTTCAATAAATAGGACTTGAAAATACAGAGTAGAAGTTGATTTACCAGAAGGTTTACCTTAAAATCACTTGAATAAGAGCTCAGAATCAGTTCATCATATTATTGTCTGATTCATGTTTAGCAGGTAATTTTTTTTTCTATTTTAAATGCATAAAAAAACCAAATTAAATGCATGCAGTTTAATTGTTTACATTTTGACAGTGAGTTTATCACTTTATCTACATAGAACAAAAAGTGGTAAGCAGGTCAGAACACAGTATAAAACAAAACACTCCAAATATTAAGGACTTTTAAGACCTTGAATCCCCAGAAGTAATGTTAAATAACTTTCAGCTAACTATACAAATAGAATATAAAGAAAAAAAGAAAAGATTAATGTGCAATAGCATTATCAGGATTCTTAGTGTTAAAACAATATATAACAAACAAGTTTAACAGTAACAATGATAATAGTAATGATGTGTGATGATAAATGGTAATAGTATTGGAAATGTATATTTTCCTGTTATTATGCAGTCCTTATAAAAGATCTCCCACTTTTTCTGATCTTTAAATGCATCTACCAACTGAGATGCATTTGTCTGAGTTTATTAAAGATCAGACAATTTTTAAGTAAATGTGTTTTGATTCATAAATGAAAATCTTTTAATTTCTCATTAACAAGGGTTCAAAAGTAATACTTAAATAAAATAAAAAACCTGTAACAGTTTTTCTCTCTAATGTGCAAAAGTTCTTAGAAAAAAAATTATCATCGGTGCATCTTTCCTGATACTTATTTGTAAGAAAAGACAGAAGAAACATTGATTAGATAAGAAAAAAAATATTACTCCGAGGTTTATGCTAGCAGAAACCTCTACATTTATTACCACCGCTGGTAAAGATGTTGAAACTTATTAAAATAAATTAATCTTTCAGAAATTTCCTATTACCTTAAGATCCTTCTCGCTGTATGCGTTAGGCAAGTATAAGATGAGAGATATGCTGCTAACTAGTTTGTCTCCATACATGCTAGGCTACATGGCGATACGGCACTGTCTCCATGGCTACTAAAGAACACAGAAGGTACGTGTCTAACCGTCGGTAACCATGGAGACAATGCCGTGCCGTCATGTAGCCTAGCATGTATGGGAAAAACAGGTTAGCGTCTTGTCTTTTGTACGTTTTTAATGTTGCTCCGGTGTGAGGGGAAACGCTGTTTATGACATAGTGACATAAATCATGTGTGAATTCAGGCAAAGTCGGTAATTTGATCAACACGTCAGGAGGGAGGAGATATGGGTCGGTTTCTAAGCTAGCTGCTTCCAACTTCTGTAAATACCGCCGACATTTATGAGCCTCAACCAGGTGTGTTACATTCACAGGTAAATTAGCTCGACTCGAACAAGTAGAAGCCATGAATAAACTGGCAAAAACAACTTTGGAAAACAATTTCAGTTGCTCCCGTCCTTCACTTCCGATGTCCGTCATGGCGCCTCGAATTATTAAGTGACGTAGTTGTAAAGGGTCAATAAGAAGTTACGTAAACCTACGTTTAAGGATCACTTATGAGCTTTTTAATTATAGCAGGTGTTTTGGCATCTGAGGCCAACCGACAGCGATGAGCTAACGTCTGAGGGATGACTTCATACAGGAAGTCTAAATAAGCCTCGGATGAGAGCAATATAGGTTTCCCCCGGGGGGTTAGACAGCAGGATGTCTCCCTCCTCATCCCGCTGACTGCATCCTCCTCCTGACGAGGAAGATGACATAAGGACAGATTGGAAGAGTTGAACGATCCTTCGGTTTTAAGGAGGTTTTTTAACCTCATAATATGGATACAATAGCAGTGAGAGATTATAATATTACGACTTTATTCTCATAAAATTATGACTTTATTCTTGTATGACTTTATTCTCATATTATTTCAAATTTATTCTCATTAAATTTCATTCTTGTAATACTATGACTTTATTCTTGTAAAATTATGACTTTATTCTCAAAATATTATGACTGTATTTTCATATTATTACAACTTTGTTCTTGTATTATTTTGATTTTATTATTGTACAATTTTATTCTCGTAATATGACTATTCTCATATTATTTCAACTTTAGTGTCATACAAGATTATTCTCATAATACTATAGCTTTATTCTCATACTTTTAATTTTTATATTTTCTTAGTACGGCCCCAATACTTCGTCGTAATTTTTAGCCTATGATTAAAATTATGATTTTTATTAAGAGTAGCAGTAGCAATTTTAGCCGTTTTTATGGGTTCTTGAAAATTTTTGTGTTATTGAAATAGTTAAATGCCCCAATACATTATAGAAAATACAATTATGAACAATTAATAACCCAAAACAAACTGCAGGGAAATGGTTCCCAATGAATGATTAACTGCAGCTAACAGTTGTAAAATTAAACACAGCTAAAATTCACAACATTAATTATGATAACGTTTAAAGATATACACAAAACACCCTTATATTTTTCTAAAATATATGTTAAAACATAATACACACTAACAGCAATGGGACACTGGTTGCTATGGTAACCACCAACTGTCAGGAGCAATAAATGTTAGGAAAAAAACAGAAAAAAAAAACAAAAAACTTTCTGACTAAACAAAATGAATCTGAAGAACAAATGAAGCAATGTTGACAAACTTCACAACTACAAGTCAATGTTAACTGACAGTAACTTTCACTCACTGGTTGCTATGGTAACCACCAACTGTCATGAGCCATAAATGTCAGGAGAAAATAAGTTAAATTGATTTGAATATCAAATAAATCAATGTTGACAAACATTCACAATTATAACATGGTTAAAACAAAATCCTGTTACATGTAAACCTGAGATTCAGCAGTTAATATTTTTCTATGTATAACAGATAATCCTATAGACACTTTGAAAGTGCTCAACAAGTGCTAGAATTTCAACATTTCAGAACTGAAAGGTCCCTGAAGGTGGGTTAGTTTTAGTGTTGTATTGTTTGACGGAGAGAAGCTGCTTTTCCTTGGGGTTCAGCTTGAATTAGGAGGAGGAAGGCGGTGCTGGTAGAGGATGGTACAGTTTGGTATGCCACTCTGCCTCCCAGATAGAAAAGAAAAACTCTTTGGTCTTATTTTCACACATGCATCACTTTGTGGGAAAAAAGGAGACTCCTCCAAGGCATTTAGTTGTTTAAACGCAACCCAGAGAAGTGATAAATAAGGATACTGTTAGAGCCCTTTGAAACCAAACTGATATGGGGAAGCGTGTGGTGTTCCATGAATCCGTCAAAGAAAGTTAGCTAAACGGCCAGAAATATCAGCCGCGAAAACGCGAATCCATAAAGGTTACAGTCAGACGAGAGGATGAGAAAAGAAAAGCGACAGTGGAAGAGAAAGAGTTGTATGTGTGACTGACTGTTTCCATGGTGATGTGCCTCTGCTCTGCGTGAAAATGGGGGCCTCTTTATTGGTTGCCATGCCGACACTGTTGGCTGTCAGTTGGGTAAAGTCTGGTGCCAGGTCAAAGGTCATTGAGGTGTCTTTGTATTCTCCTTGTATGCAATAGATGTACACATTTCCACAAAACAAACTTTTTCTCTTCCTCTCTCTGCCTTTTGCTTCATTTTTATCCTTCATTGAGTTTTGTTTTCTTCCTGATTACTTCCTGTTTCCTTCCTGACTTCTTCCTGATTTCTTCTTTTTTTTCTTAATGTTCTCTTCCTGTTTCCTCCCTGAGTTCTTCCTGTTCTCTCCCTGTTTTCTTCCTGTTTTCTTAATGTTCTCTTCCTGTTTTCTTCCCAACTCCTTTGGATTTTGTTGTTTTGTGATGCTCTGCAGGGAAGTTCAAGTTGCTGGATGAGGACCGCGACGTCCGGGATCCAGTCCAGTATTTCTCCAGTGTGGAGGAAGTTGCTGGAGTCTTCCCTGACCGGGTCTTCGTCATGGAGACTATCACTTTCAGCGTCAAGGTGAACACTGCTTACTTCCTGTTGGGCTCACCTGTAGCACACTTCCTGTTCTGCTGCGATTCACAGAGTTTAGAGCTGGATTCCAACGCAGGCTGGGAATGACCGGAAAACGTTTTGGCATTTGACTTGTGTGATTTTCAGGTTTAATGTAGAACAGTAGGAGAGAATATCAGTACTCTTTTTATCACCTATCTATGGATGGATAGATGGATGGATAGATGTTTGCAGTTCAATTCAGTGAACTTATGTTGTTTTTTTTTACTTTAAATGGGTCAAAAATAAACAAATAATTTGATTGAAAACGTATAGAACTCTGTAGTGAACTCTGCAGCAGGTCATTTGATGTTAAGTTAGTAATTTTTCCAACTCTGTGATCATGTGTGTTGCTCTGTTCCAGGTGGTTTCCGGGGAGTTCAGTGAGGACAGCGAGTCCTACAGCTTCACTCTGCAGGCTGGAGATGAGCTGTCACTGATGGGGAAAGCCGAGCTTCTGTGTGCCTCACCCCCAAAGGAAAAGACGGGACTGAGCGCGCTCCTGAGACGCCTGGGAAAAACTCCAAGAAGTAAGTAAGGGAGGCTGTTGAGCTCAAAATTTTAAGATATCTGACAAAATTGTTTTAGTAACGTACAAGGAGCTGGAGGAATTAGACCGTAATCTCAGAATTCCAACTTTTTTCTCAAACTTTTGACTTTTATATCAGAATTCAGATTTTTTTTTTTTGAATTCTGACTTTAATCTCAGAATTTTGACATTAATCTGAGATGTTTTTTAGAGGAATGTGGACATTTTTTCTCACAATTCTGACTTTTATCTCAGAATTCTGATGTTTGTTCCACAGAATTCAGACTTTTCTTAGAATTCTGAGAGAAAAGTGAGAATTAATTTTTTTTGTTGAGTGACTTTTTGGAATTCTATGACTCGTAGCAATGTACAAAAATATTTCTAGATATCTCTCTGGATGAAGAAGTATACATACATAAACAGTAAAATTGGATGGATGATTCCAATAAATATAGTATAAAAATACTTTGTATATATATATATACACACACTGATTCTTATGTTGTAAATCACTGTCTTTTGTCTTTTGTGAATGTATTTAAATGTACCACATATATGTGTTTACATTTCTTGATTTTTTTATTTGTTTGAAATAAAGAAAGCATATAATTACTTTATGGATTTAATGCTAGTGACATTTATCCTCAAACTTACTTCAGAAGTTTATAAACTGAATTTGAAGAGTCAGAAACCTGATAGATGCAGTTTTGAAATGCTTCTCTTTTATAAGAAAGATTAACTACTTGGTAAGAAAAAAAAAACAAAACTTCATGAGCAAACAGTTCTGCAATTTAAGAAAAACAGTTGTCAATAGAAATTGCAAAGAATTTGAGGATTTCATCATCTGCAGCACATAATATTATTAAAGGATTCAGAGAAACCAGGAGGATCTTTGTACACAAGGGACATGGCTAAGAATCAATTTCTAATGGTAGTGATTTTTAGGCCCTCCGGCTGCCCTGCATTAATAAAAAATGTATAAACTCTGGCATGTGAGGAAAAAATACATCTGTAAACACGATCCAGAAAGGCCTCTGACTCAACTTGTCTCTAGTTCGTCTACGACGGACTGAGGTGAAGCGGAAACTGTCTCATAACTTTGATGAATCTGTAATTCTTTTTGGAAATCATGAACATTGCGAGCTGCAGGCTAAACCGCCTGAGAAAGAAAACATCTCACTTTAAAAGCTGCACCAACAGCTCTCCAGGGCTCCCAAATTCTTAGAATGTTGTATAAAAACGCGCTGATGCAACGCACTGGAAAACATGTACGCGTGTTACTGATATTGAATTCAATTGATTTTTTTTTTCATTCTAAATGTTTAATTTGTTTTATTTGTACTATTTTGAACGATTTGCAAATGATTAGCCTTTGGTTTTCTTGCAGCAACTTCATCTATGGTTTGCATCAACGTTTGCAACACTGCAGAGCTGAATCTTTATAATTAAGATATCAAGAAACTACACTTTCAATGTTTCAAGGCTTTAACATCCGTGATTGCAGTTTGTAGCAATTTAAAGTTTATTTGTGTACAAAAAACAGCAAACTGGTGACAAAATATGTTAAAGTTCAAGGGGTACAAATACTTTCTTAGGGGTTTTGATTAGGTTTTAGAAGTTATAAAAGTCTCTAAATTTAATTAAAACATCCAAAATATATCAAGATTTTGCCATGTAGTTTATATTTGCTTTGCATTTTCTATATATTTTTATTTCTTTCTGTAATCACCATTTCCTATTTTCTTGTTTTGGTGATGAAATTGCTATCAAAACATTTCAGTTATTGAATCCAAAAAATGAGCCGTTTCAAAAACCCACTTGCTTAGTCACTTTGCATCGTTACCTAGCAACCCAAGCTGAGCTCCAACATGTTTGGTCAGCTGCTGGAAAATCAAGTGTTTTGTTGTCGACTTACCATTCAGAAAACACTTCCTGCATTATTGTTTATTGTGTAGGAGGTTCTACTTCTGCTTGTCAAAGATGTGCGGTTGTATAATCGCACATCAGTTTGCAGCCATTTTTATGTGCGAAGAATAATTTTGTGCAAAAATGTGATTTGCTTAGGCCATAAATATATCCTAACCTAAGCATAATAAGTGACGTTAAAGCGTTATCAGGTTTTCACACCTTTCTCTGATTCTTCAGGTAAGACGCCCTGTCTGGTCTGTATGAACCACCGCACCAACCAGAGTGTTAGCCTGCCCTTCGTCTGCCGCGGACGCTTCTGCACACGTTCCCCGCTGGAGCAAGGCATGCTGGGAGGGGAGCACACAGTCCGCAGCATCATTGAGAGAGTCCGCCTCCCTGTGAACGTCTCGGTGCCTTCCCGCCCACCGCGGAACCCCTACGACCGCCACGGCGTGCGCGAGGGCCACCGCTACAAGCTGCTGAACATCGTCAGCAAGACGGTGGTGCTCTGCTTGGTCCTCCGGCGGCAGGAAGTGTCTCCCTCGCACTTCCTGCTGCTGCGCTGCATGCCTCGCTTTAACGTGGCCGAGGCCTCCGTCCACACGGCGGCGCTGGAGAGCCTGCTGCTGAGACACGCCTTCGACCCGGACGCCTACTCTCGGGCGGTTAGAGAGACGCGTCCAGAGCTGGAGTGCATGACGGAGGAGTGCGTGAGCCCCCGGCGGTCCCGGCTTTGCGTGTCGGGTCAGGACTCGCTAGCGCCGGCGCTGCAGCGGCTCTCCATGTGCGGCTACGTGGGCGGGCTTTCTGAAAACTCTCTAGGGGCGAGGCTGGGCGAAGGACCCGGTGACGAAAGGGAGTATGTGACTCCCGATTGGACTGAGGACGAGTTGAGGACCAATGAGGAAATCCCTTATGAAGAACTCTGGACCAATCAGAACGCAGAGAGTTTGGGGAAAGAACCAAACCTCATTTCCTTCCACACGTCTTCCTCGTTGGACGGGTCTCTTGGTACCGTGGTGACCAGAGTGTCTACCCCGCCACCTATACCTCCAAAATCTGATGCTGTGAGTGTTTTCTGGGTTTCAACAGTCCACAGCTGCATCCGGCTTTTAGAAGCTTGAATTATTCATATATAAGAGCTTCTGAAGCTCCTGAGACACTTACAGACATAAACCGTTTCCAGGAAACATTTCTCTAAGAATATTAGAAAACTCAATTCATACAGAGGTAACAATTAAAAGGAAAACAGCTGCAGGTTAGGATGACTGGTTTAATCACTGGTTTGGTTTTCAGACTGTTTCTCAGTTTTACTGAATGTTTTATAAAAGTTCAGTTCAGTTCTAAGATCCTACAAATGAATTCATTTGATTTTTTTATAATCAATGTGAGTTCAAGTAAGAGAAGGTTAATAAAGACAGAGAAATAATTAAAGGATCAGAGAGAAAATAGTCACATTGATTCCAACTTGGAATCAAGGGAGGGAGGGAGGAAGGAAGGAAGGAAATTAGGAGAGAAGAGAAGAAAGGAAAGAAGGAAGGAACAGAAAACAGAAGGAAGATAGGAGGGAAAACAGGAAGGAAGAATGTTGGACAGAAGGAAGGGAATAGAAAATAAGGAAAGATGGAAGAAAGGAAGAAAATGGTTGAAGTAGTGAAGGAAGGGATTATGGGAGAGAAGGTGAGAATTAAGCACAGAGGGAAAGGAAGGAGAAGAAAACAGAGTAATAAAGAGAGCAAAGACAAACAGATAAAAAAAACAGCAAAGGAAGTGGGGAAGGAAGGACAGATGTAAGGAAAGGAGAGAAGGAAAGGATTAACGAGCTCTGAAGACTTCATTCAAACTAATTCTGCTGTTTTTATTCACTAACAACTCAAGCAGTCAGGTAGTTTTCAGTATCTAGTTTTGTAAACCAAACCAAACTTTTTTTTTCTTCCAGTGGACGAAAATTAAAGTAAATTTATTGGAAATGAAAAAATATGCAATCTATACACAGTTTATCCTGTAGGTCAAAGCTGTCCCTCTACATTCATGTAGAAAACTAGATGATCATTTACTAAACTTTTCTCTTTCTCTGTGTGGGTGAAGACATCTGCTTAGCAACTAAATTACAGCCTCTCCTACAGTCTTCTTCAATCCCTGATATTTAGCCTGCCAGAACAATGGGCTTGCATGTGTGTGCGTGTGTGTGTGTGAACCAGGTTTTTATATCTTCATGGGGACCTATTTCTGTCTGTGGGTTTCTGGGGACCACTGCGTTTATGGGGACATTTCTTTGGGGAAATGCTATTTTTGGGTTAGGGGTTAGGTACGTGAGGATTAGAGTTCGGGGTAGGGTATGTGATGCTAAGGGGTGGGTTAGGGGTAGGCTGTAGAAAATGAATGGAAGTCAATGTGAAGTCCCCACAAGACACAAAAACACGACTGTGTGTGAGTGTAGTAGAGTTTGTTTGAGGTGTAAAGGTCACCAAGTTTGACATTTACCAAGCCAAACACACACTGTGAGAAGTGTTGGGCGTTCACTTTTTTTCCCCTGATGCATGTGTGTTATACTGTGTGTGTGTAGGTGAGGGAGGAGTGCCGCTACTTGCTCGCCCCTCCGGTGCCGCCTCGCTGCTCTAAAGGAGGCTCCGTCTCCAGTCCAGCCCCCAGCCCGCCGGTTCCGCCTCGCTTCCCCAAAACCTCCACCTCCCCAAGGCCAAACCTCTCCTTCTACTCCTCCGGACTGCAGGACAGGTGCAGTAAAACCTGCATTCAACAAGTGCTGGAAATCCTTGGAAATGCTGGAATTTCTAATCAGCATTTTCAAGGTTTAAGTATTTGATTTCCGTCTTAAGTCCTTGAAAGTGCTTGATTTCCAAACTACACAGTTTTGTAATAAAGTGCAAAATAAATGTATTGGCTCTTTGGTTACCTAGCAACTCACTCACTCTTTGGTTACCTAGCAACGACCTGTTGAGTAACTTGCGCAGCAGCAGTTTAAGGTTTTGCCATTGTGCCTTATAACTGCTCAAAAATAAAAAAATATAAGCAATAATGTGAAGTGAACACTGTGAATAAAAGAGGAAACATAACACAGTATTTCAGATTTTAAAACACAAAATATCAACTGATATGAAACACTTATAACTAACAGATCGATTTTAACGATGAAGAATGCGTAAGTAAGGACACATTAATCCCTGATGGAAAAGATTTTAGAAAGCATCACAGAATTAAAATATTCTACTGAAGTCATGGTATTTGTTGGTTTTGTTCTTCCTTTTTGAGAAATTAGCCTTTTTATCACTAAATCACATTTTATAATAGCTAATTTTTTATTTAATAAAAACCAAACTTTTTTGTTTCCAATTTGCTCCTAACATAAGGCTTAAGATTTGTTGGTATATGTGTTTGTTTCTCAGCTGCTCCCCCTCTCCGGACGCCACCCTCTACTGCTACCCATGTTCCTGGGCCGACTGTCCCGCTCCTAACCCAGGCAGTCCGGACCCGACCTCCGCCGCCCCTGCAGAAAACACATCCAGCTCTCAGCCTGCGCATGCCACCTGGGCGGAGCCCTGGGTGGAGTCCTTCACATCCCCCACACCTCGACTCCGGCCGCCGCCCCCGCACAGCCGATTCGCCCCGTTTGGCGCATTGAACCCCTTCAACCGCCAGTCGCCTTGCCCCTCGCCTGAACCCGCAGCGAATGATTCCTCCAGAGGCGCG
Source organism: Poecilia latipinna (assembly GCF_001443285.1). NCBI lineage: Eukaryota > Metazoa > Chordata > Actinopteri > Cyprinodontiformes > Poeciliidae > Poecilia > Poecilia latipinna. The sequence goes on along the minus strand of NW_015114165.1, from coordinate 13,518 downwards.
GAAGGTGGCGGGACGTCATTGAGTGGCGCTGATGGGTCCCCCTCTCCTCCTGACCCCACCTGGAGGCCGCCCAGCGACCTTTCCGCTCTGTCACTGGAGGAGGTGTCGGCGTGCCTGCGGTTCATCGGCCTGCCGGAGGCGGCAGTGGCCGTCTTCCAGAGGGAGCGGATCGACGGCAGCCTTTTGGTGCAGCTGACTGAAGACATTCTGTCACACGACTTCCACCTGAGCCGCCTCCATGTGACCAAAATCACACAGTTCATCCAGGGCTGGAGGCCCAAAATCTAACCCTGCCACCCTGGTAATGTGCCTGATGGCAACACAGCCGTCCTGAATGTGCCTTCCACTGTGACCCACTGGCTGCTGAGCCCCACTGCTTGAAGCCTAAGGAAACCACGCCCCCCTATGGCTAAACTGCAGAACTGACTCTTCACTCTGCAGATTTTAATTTTATTTTTCTCTGAATTTCAGACTGGAAGTAGTTTTACTAACATTGGCTCCAGATGAAAATTGAATAGTCAAAACTTCCCGCTTTAGTTCTTATTTTAATTTTCGATAGAACGGCCTTTAGACAGCATTCGGAGTTCAGTGGCCATGAAACGGAAAAGAACAAAAAAAAAAAAACATCTTATTTGAAGGGGTTTACATAAGACTGACATGATGCAGTCATAAACATGAAGGAGGCATCATGAATGTACATGACTGTTGTCCTGAAGTGTCACTCCGTAAATAATAGCATTTTTAATGAAGTCACATAAAAAATGTCACTTTTAATTATAAAAGTGACACTTTCAATGTGACTTTGCATTAAAAGTGTCACTATTTACAACTTTTAATGAAACTTTGCATTAAAATTGTCTCTTTAAATACCGTTTTGCATTAATAGTGACTCTTTTCAACGGACTTTGCATTAATAAACATCATTATTCACTGAATGACACTTGCTGACAACAACCCTTCAAATACAGTGTTCCCCCCCAAAAAACATTTAAATTTCAAATTCAAAAATACTTTTTTGACCCTAAAAGAACATTAAATGTTGTTTTACCTCATGTTAATTCAAAATTATTCAGAATTCTTGTAAATGTGGGCAGGAAGCATCACCTGTAGCAGTCTGTGTCACGGTCAATTTGAAGAAGCCTCTGACTGAAGATGCTCTGTTTTTCCATGACAGTATCATGAAGAAGATGAAAATTATTTTTGACTTTTTTTTTGTAAATTCTAGTTATTATTATTATAGGTACTGAATGAGTTTTGGACGATTAAACCTAAACTTTTGACCAGTAGGACGAGTAAAACTGAACATGTCTTTCAAACTGGTTTCCCTTGAGCTTCTGTGGGATATAACTGGAATGAATGGAGGAGCTTAGGAGCTAAAAATAAACAACTAGTTAAACTAAATTAATAAAATAAAAACAAATACAATGTGTTGTTAACTCTATAAGTACAAAATTTGGGGTTAAACGTTCAGCCATGAATGTCTTGGATTTTCTGTGCTTCACTGCAGTGACACTGTTGGGAATCACAGCATAACTTTATCGATAATTTTAGTTACATTAATTTGCTTCAATGACACATTAATTTTTTTCTTTTTAGTTTCCCCAAGCCTGAGAAATGAGTTTTTATGATATACCTCAAATTTCTTGTTCTGTTATGCTTTATTTACCCAAATAAATGTAACTACAATTAAATCTCGCTTTGTTATTATTTCACAAGATTTAAGAATTAAATTAGGACAATTTAAAGTCCCAGTAAAAGTAAACAGATTGCAGATTTCTGGCCGATCACCGATCTTTAAAAAGCCTAACCTGCTGAGTGTGATCCACCCTTATTAGATGGTTTAAAGTTTACAGACCTACATTTGATTCTGTGAAGATTTTTTACCATAATTATTGATTAAATTCACTAAATAATTGGCCTACTAATCCAGATGTATTAAAATTGTAGATATATGTAAAAACAAAGACTTATTTTCTATTTATAGAATAATAAAATGGCCAGATGTGTCCAGATAACTATGGAGATGCAATTTTTGTTTTTCTATACTTGATTGTCTATGATTGTATTATTGTCAGTTATATTTCACTTTAAAAACATTTATGTTCCCAAAACTCAGTGGTGTATAGACAAATGAAAAAGCTGCTTAGTGATGTTTTTGAAATCTGCTCCTTGTGTTACTTTACAGACTGAAGTAAATGAAATATTGACCCTGTAAATGCATGACCGCCATCAGACGAACGATGCAGAAATAAATGAATGATATACGAAATAAAACAAAGGTAAATGAGTTTTGATATTTTTTTTAGCTGAGCTGAACTCATCAACATGCAGATTGTAAACGATGAAAACTCAGTGGTTCAGTCACTATCCTGGTAATTAGCATTTTAACAAAATGAAACTATTAAATAGTGAAGCTTTTGTTATCAGGGATGGGTAGTTTTTGTTATTGTTTATCAATATTTGACTTATTGTGACACCAGTTAATTCAAAGTATTGTTAGGATTGTTACGTCTACTATCAATAAATCCAGTAATGCAGTGAAATGCAATTATTACGTGAAGCTTAGCGGTAAGAATCACACTTCTGCTGGTAAGCTGAAATTAAAATACAAACAGTGTATTTGTGTTTAAACTGTTTCTGGAACAGCAGAGACATTGAAAAAAATGGTCACTGTTATCACAAATCAAGTTTTACATCAATCTAAATGCAAAGAAAACTGATTTTCTGTGTCAAATAGTTGTGGACAGGTTGGAAAAGTCCACGACAGCTCAAGACTTAAACTGAAAACTTCTTCAACGTGTCGCTAATCTGTTGTTTTTGCATCACCTACATCTGATGTTGTACCCACAAACAATTTGTTGACATCGCATCACCGCAAAAACACAAAATCTTACCAAGTATTTTTGGTCTAGTGCAAATATCTTAGTAAACTTAAAATCTGACAAAGCTAATTTACAAGTTAGCTCTTTAGTAAGGTATAGGAGCTTGTTTAAGTCAATAATTTCATAATATTGATTAAAAAGAATGTGTTCCGTTTGCAGATAAATTAAGTTATAACAAGACGTTTTCCCCATGTAATAAGTGAAATAATCTGGCAGAGGAACTAGAACTTTTTATAAATTACTTAAAACAAGCTCTTATCTTACTAAAAAGTTACTTTTAAGTTGGTTGGTCTCATTTCAAGTGTGGTAAAATATTTGTACCAGAAATGAGACCAAAAATTCTTGTTTTTTCAGTAACACATAAAAAGTCACAGTTCAAAAAGTACATTGTGTGTCTTTGCAAGGTATTGAAAAGAAAAAGAACAGATAAACCTACAAAAACAAACTTAATACTAGAGATGTGCCGATCAGGTTTTTTCCTGCCAATTCCAATTCCGATCACCCATGAGGACCGATCACAGCCAATCACCGATACCGATCACATAATTATAATTATTTTAATCACAAGCACCTTTTATGGTACCTTACCTTTCATTTGTTTGGAGGCATCGTTAACATGGAGACTACAAAAAACATGCCACATGCAGCACGAAAAAAGCAAAAGCTCAAAGTATTCCAAGGTGTTAAACATAAAAACTGTTAAACTGCCCAACTTCAAAATGGCCACTGCCTCGTTTCCTCCATGACAGCCCTGAAACTGGATGATTGGTTGCCTTTCATAAGCAGGACCTAAAACATTCACTGTGAAACACAGCGGACATTTTATATTGTAATTCTCAAATCTGCCACTCTTATAGAGTATGATATTCATTTGACCTTGTTAATATTAGACCCAATTGTTTGATTATCTTAATTTAGTTTGATTTCGTGTGTGCAAGAAATATAGTTAAGTCCTTTGTCTGAAAGAGCGGTGCGTTGGCGCCATAATCAAAAGAGTCCACTAGGGGGACTCGTGCGCTCTTTACAAACAAGAGTAAGTAAACGCGCACTGGTTTCGTCTCTGCGCATTTCTTCTCTTGTAATTGTCCTTTTTATGAGGTAAGAAATTAGATTAATCTTTGGAGAATGATATGGCTGAATGCTAGCCCTGTGTGTGCAAGTTTGTATGTATTTAGTTTGTTTTGCGTCGCGTATTAGTTATCTTGCTTTAATGTGATGTGCGAAGAGTGTTTGGCTAGCTGCTTAGCTTAGCTCTGTTCCTAACGGCAGTAAGCCGTTAGCAACATGTTCTGTTCGGCATCTAGTTTGATTTGTTTAAATGAGATTTTTATGAAGAAGTAGAAGTAAGGTACTGTTCATCATTTTGATATTTCTAATTTTTCTGTATTAATTTACTTCTGACAGTAACATAACTTTAATTCAAAGTGACATGTTTAAATATTGTTAAATAACTGTCATAATTGCATGAGAAGAGATTTCTGTGTTCTGCTCTTTACAAACAATACAAGAATAAGTAAAGGCGCACTGGTTTCGTCTCTGCGCATTTCTTCTCTTGTACTTGTCCCTTTTATAAGGGCCAACACCACAGGGGAGAAAAATTAATAAAAAGCTGAATATTATAAAAAGTATGAAGGTTATGAATTCCAAGAGATATGAACAAACAGGTGTTCTGTCTATCTGTCATACCTCGTCAATCCAGCATACCTCGTGGTAATGCGCATGCGCACGTCGATGTTACGTTTCTTATAAATCCGTCATACCTGTCGAAGTTTCATTTTGTGTGTTTTATTTCTCGGAAGTTTACGGTAAATATAATTAAAATAAGAAAAATCTAGTTATTTCCACGCAGTGTCCAGAAAGAGGTGTTGTTCTGCTTGTTGCCCAACAGCTTCGGTCAGCATCCAATCAAATTATTGTCAGGGGGCCCAAGATTTCTGGCGGTGCCACTGATAAGCACTACTGGTTACAATATGTGGAAAAAGGAACCATGAATTCACCTTAATTTAGATATAAAACTTGTTTTTAATAACTTTTTCCAAGAACAAAACAAAACAGGCATTGTGCAAATTGTACTGCTATCAGTAATATTATCTTTAACAGACTGAAAACATCTGAAGGCTCTGAAGAGGCTAAATAATGCAAAAAGTCAAAAATAAATCCTCTTAACATTGCCAAAAAATAGTCTAAGTAACTAATAGTTTTCTTTATAATTCACCTTAAAAATCTTGCAAAACATAAAGTGTTTAGATTAGAGCACTGGATGAAAGTTCAAAGTTGGATCAAAATGGAGAAATAATCAGTAAAAAATAACTACCACTTATTTTAATTAAATGATCCCAATAGATCTGCAAACTGAGGTTTAAAGTGATGAAGATCTCAAAAATGCAAATGGAAATGCTGAAAATTTCAACACTTTTCAATCTGTTATAAATAAAAGTGGCTGTTTTGTAAAATCCTCTCTGTACTTATTACCTTATAACATATCCTGCTCATTTCACCTTAAGATACTTTACTCTAAAATGGATCTATAAAACCTTAACAGCTTTCAGTGTTCCAGCTCAACACGCTCTTTCAAGATTATTTAACTCTGGATCATTACATTTGTTCAGTCTTGTATTTTGTGTTATCAGGAAAAGTCCGCTCCAACATTTGTGACATTAAACTATCCTTCTTCTCTGCAGGCGTCACCCAGAGGAACTTTGAAGAGATGAACACAACAAGTCCAGAAAAACAAATAAAATAGCATCATGAGAGTTGCCCAGAAGAAGACAGCAGAAAGGCAGCACTGTTTTTCTTAAGTGCAGCTATAAAGAAATGCCACTGATACAGTAGAACATACCCAGAGGGCGGTCCAGCTGGCACATTTCTCCCTTCTCCAATATTTTAATCTGATATCAGCCAAAATGACCTTAATATACTCAAGTGTAACCCAGTAGCCACTAGCACAAGACTGTGGAGCTTTCTGAGCCTTTATGTGCGTCACTAATTAATATGGATGTGTGTCTGTATACCATTTAAAGCGGTCTCTGTGTGCCACCTGCTCCAGGCAGCAGCACAACCAAGATTTCTTCGCTCCCCACGACTCATTTATGTTTATTTATTTATTTGCTGCCTTTTCTGCTAACAAGTTGTTGTACAATCAAAACTTAAGGCCAAATCTTTAGCCACACAAGCAGATTTGATTATATTGTATCTTGAGGTCTGTTCCCAAGAAACAGCCATGAGTTGTAAAGATAAAAAGGGATGAGACATTTCCCCTCATTCTCTGACCTTCCAGTCAGATGTGCAACATCCTCGTTGCTCTTTTAGGACTAAATAAGGAAGTAACGCTTTATTCTCTAATTCATAATGTGGCTAAATCAGCATAGGTTAACAATTTCATCATAATTCAGATTTATTCATTCGCACTTTCCATTTCAACATGAATAATGTCTAATTTTCCTCCTATAGAGGCAAAAGCAGTTCAGGAAATTGTTAAATGAAGGAAAAACAGTATAATAGGATAAGAATAAATATACTGGTACAAAGAATAAAATACAAGAAAAAATACTGAAAAAATAAAGAAAAGTGGACATTAAAACTTGAAAATGCAGCTAAAAGGATGCATGTTGAATTATTCAAAGAACTTATTTTACTTAAGATTGTTTTGCTTAGAACAATCACACATTTGGCAAGACCAATTGTAACTTTAAAAGGCAAAAGTAAACATACATTTATTAAACTTGTTATATCATCTATTTGCCATGCACTTTATTTAATTATGTTGATTTAATTAAAATGATATTGTTTCAGTGACAGAAGGCAATAAAAAACTGCTGATATAATAAAATGTACGCGTAAAATAGTACTTTGGCCATTGGGGGTGCAAGAGCGTAATTAGTTCATGCAGCAGACTGAAGAAGGACCTTGAGTCAACTTGACAATTACCTGAACTAAAACATTAACTTTTCAACTTTAGCTTTAATAGAATGCTGACAATAATCCACAAATATATGTTAAATATTTGATACAAGTGTTTAATGTAGGTCTTTAACGTATGTCTGACGTTTTATTGATTTTTTTTTTTCATTTATTCATTATCGGCATTTATTACAGGCGCCATAGTTATTTTGGGTCCTTTACAGCGGTTGTTGTAGTCCTGTGCAGTCTATCATTCAACAGGGAAGCATTGGTGGCAAAGAAGCAGCACACGTAAAGGTAAGATGAAACGTCGTCGAGGCTGTTAATGAAAACATTAAAACAGAAAATGTTTTTATTTGCGCGGAAAAGATGTCTAAAGTCTTGACTAGCGTTACAATTTTTAAGCTAGCAGTAACAGTCAGCTAGCTTCGCTCTTAGGTTAGCTTGCATAGCTTCATCTATTTTTGCCGTAAACGGCTTCTCTGATGACGTCTTATTTGCATTTAAATGCTGTTACAAGTATTGACGCGTCTCTGTGGAGTTTTTTGAGAAATGACACCGTTTGAGGCAATGATAGTTGTTTTTTTGTCTGTCATTCTGTAGGAGAGGAATGTAGGTGAAAGGTCGCTGCAGCAGGGGTTGGGCAGGGGTGACCCAGGAATATGACCGCAGTGAAGTTAGTTTCAAGTTGGATATTCGATATTCGAGCTCC